>NW_027445883.1:0-140000 GCF_038048845.1 Mixophyes fleayi | reverse complement strand
GGGGAGAGATGTACAGAATGAAAAAAAAAGTGGGGAAAGATGTACAGAATGAAAAAAAAAAGTGGGGAAAGATGTACAGAATGAAAAAAAAAGTGGGGAAAGATGTACAGAATGAAAAAAAAAGTGGGGAAAGATGTACAGAATGAAAAAAAAAGTGGGGAAAGATGTACAGAATGAAAAAAAAAGTGGGGAGAGATGTACAGAATGAAAAAAAAGTGGGGAGAGATGTACAGAATGAAAAAAAAAGTGGGGAGAGATGTACAGAATGAAAAAAAAGCAGGGAGAGATGTACAGAATGAAAAAAAAGTGGGGAGAGATGTACAGAATGAAAAAAAAGTGGGAGAAATGTACAGAGTGAATAAAAAGGAGGGGAAGCAGCATGGAGGGCGCAGTGTGAACATAAGGGGGCACAGTGTAGTGATGAAGGGGCACAGTAATGTGCACAGGGGGCTTGTTGCAATGTAGTGAGTGTGAGGTAGATGGTGGCAAATTAATGGGTGCTATTTTGTTTGTAGGGTGATGGGGAGGCAATTTAATAGTGGGGACTTAATTTAAGATGGGGTGGTTTGGGGGCTATTGAATGTGGGGATGAGTTTGGGGAGAATGAGGTCTATTTATTAAATGTGACTATGAGTTATTTAATGGCAGTGATGGTTGCGGGAAATAGGTATTGCTGTTTGCAGGAAGGGAATAGGTTTATTTATTAAATGTGAATACTATTATTTTAATGTTGGGGCTGGAGGAATGCCTAATTATTAATTGTGGGTGCTATTGATTTAACGCCGGGGCTGGCTGTAATTTTCTAAGTGTAGCCATTTTTTTTTCCAAATAGGTCCTTCAACATTCCAGGATCCAGACAAGCCACAACTAAAGAAACCAGCAGCCACAGGTGGAGAAAGTGAGAAGAACAGGTAGGAGAGAGCAGCAGAGTGTGTGAAATGTTGTGATTCTAGTAGGGACAATACCAATTTTTGGTGAGTGTTGTGCCCAATGTTAGGTGCAGGCCAAGACTGAACTGTTTGTGTACACACTGCATTCTTTGTATACTACACTGTGGTGGTAGATGTCCTGAAAGTCAGGAGTGCTTGGACATATGTGACGCTCCGGCGAATTGAGTGCCTAGTGATTTTGATGTTAGCCACGCCCCCAAATGCCTAACTACAACTTTGAAAAAATTTGCGGGGGGGGGCCCCACAAATTTGTTGTACCGGGGCCCTGAATTCCTCTTGGCAGCCCTGGAGGGGCCAGAAGTTGGAATTGGAGGTAGCAGGGGGCGATGGTGCCCCAGGCAATGCTTCAGCCTGAGAAACCTTGCAATGCCCAGACTCCATACTATACACATGCAAGTCTTTCTTGAGAACCACTTGGAAACTGGGAGCCGACAACTATTTCCAGTCCACCGCTAGCTGGTGCCTGTCTGCAATCACTTGATTTATCAATTTTGCAGACTGCATGGTCAGCAGGAGGAAATAGTTTGGGGGGAGAGGGACATCCACCTGAAAGTAATTAACTGCTTAATGTGGCTCCAGAAGATACAAAGTTTAGGGCAGGTCCACCGTATACCTGGAATGTATCCGGAGAAGGACAGCCTCTGCCAACATCCATCCGAGACGTCAGGAAAAATACTAAGCAGCCAAACTGTGACAAAATACCATCAATATTATAACTTATATGCATTTCCCTTAATCTTGACACAAAAAGGGGAGTTCCACTCCCAGATTTCTGCCCATTCCTCCCCCATCCAGGACCTCTACAATGTCCTAATCCCAAGCCAGCTCATATGGATCTTTCAGAGAGCTCGTAGCCGTAAGCTCTGCATTTATAACACCACGACCTCAGCGGAGGTCTGTTTCCACAAAGAGGTTCAAATGCCATGAGAGGTCTGGCAATCAGTTGTTTTTAGGCACACTATGGAGGTGCCCGAGTTGAAGAAATGGATACAAGTTTTTATAAAAGGTATGTTGATCTGGGCCTGGAGATTGTAAAACAATGGAAAAGGACTGAGAGCACAATAAATTGTTAAAAATCTGAAGTCATCTGCCAGCCAGGGACCCAAGGTCAAAGGATGCCAATCCAGCTTGAAGTCTGGGTTATTGAAAATAAAATCTATCGCCGAGGAAGGTGGGGCCAAAGCAAACAGATTATGTGCTTGGTTCCATGGGGATTATAGTTTGTGAATTGTATGGATCAAATCTACATTACTCCTTGTATTGTATGGGTCCTGACAGCCCAGTGCAAACCCAACTTGATCCCAAAAGGGGATAATAAGATTCCAATGATTTACCAATATTTTTGCATAAATTTTGAGATGAACATTTAGCAATCATCATCATCATCAATTTATATAGCGCCAGCAAATTCCGTAACACTTTACAATTGGGAACAAACATTAATAAAACAATACTGGGTAATACATACAGACAGAGAGGTACGAGAGCCCTGCTTGTAAGCTTACAATCTATGGGAATGATATGGGATTGTAATCTGAACCAAAAGTTGGGTCCCATCCTGTCTTTGGTTTCACCACTGTACTAGCTAATGTGGTGGTTGAGTCAAAGGCTGCCACCTCGTGTGTCCTTAAAAAGATTTGTTATTCTTCTGAAAAAGCTTCTTAAATGTCATTAGTAGAGTGCAAGAGGGGCTACACAAGAGCTGTAAATCAGTGTTCCTACCAGCCAGCACAGTACTATAGGGGAAAGCTGAGAGTCACCTCATTTCAAGTAACCAAGCTTGAAAAGTAGTCCAATTATGTGTAGGAAGATGCTGCACTTACCAATTATTATAATTGAAGATTTACTAACTAGACGTTAAACTCATTCTCTAAGCAACTCCTTTAAGCATTAAAAGATATGTATAAAAAGTTATCCATTCCTTAACAATACTTGCAAACTATACTTTGAAAGTGTTTTTTTGGCGAATGTCACAAAATGCTGTGTTTCATATAGGAAGACCTAGTAATCATTATGGATATACTTCAGAATATATAGAATGCCTACCTTTATTGACACTTTGTGTTTGGTAAAAGCCCGACTTCTCAGCAGCTGATATATACAATGAATGGGCAAGAAGCCAGTAATGTTAGCACTCAGATTGCTTGTGACGGGTACACGAACTGCATGAGCTGTTACAACCTAAAAAGGGAAAAATTATGAATATGAAACTAAATCATTACCATTTATTTATATAGCGCCAGCAATTCCGCAGCACTTTACAGAAAATATCTGTCATTTGCATTAGTTCCTGTCCCATTGGAGCTTAATCGTATCACCACGAGATAATATATATATAAATATATATATATCTATAATATAAATGTCTAGTGGCGTGTGTTAGTCTGTCTGTGGAAAAAATAAAACCAAGCTGCAGCGCCACCTGCTGGGCGGAGTTATACACTGACCTAAATTCTTAGTGTGTGTGGGGGAAAAAATTCAGAAAGGGCTGAAATTTGGTATACTAAGATGTTTTTAATTTGTTAATTTAATTTGTTAATTGTTAAAAGTGTTTATAAAGATTTAAAAAATATATATATATATTTCTTGAAGGAGAAGTGACAGTTGGGAGTGGTTTTTGGTTGCCGGGGGTGACAGTGGGGAGTGGTTGTTGGTTGAGGCCTGGGCTATGGCCCAAATGCATGACAAGAACCTTTTTAACACCTTAAGTAGCTAGATTTGACTAGAATGCATGAGTATCATGCACGGGTTAACTTTATATAATATATATATATATATATATATATTTATGATTTTACCAGAAGCATGCATCATGAATGGGTTATGAATTAGAAGAGAAAGAGAGTTTTGACCTAAGAAGCACTCCAGGTGTGAAGTAAATAAACATTTAATACTAATATTTTAATGGTATGCGTTAAAAAGGTGTATGTCAGTATACAACTGATTAAAAAAGCGAAGTATTTAAAAGTAATAGTGTTGAAAAAAATAGAATTAAAAATAATGTAACCCTGTGGTGGAGCCAATCTTAAGAGTACTGATAATGGGGGAAGATCTGCCAAATAGAAATTCCTTCCACATGTATATACACAATAGATAAGGTGAGAAATAGCCAAGGAGAATGATTATAAGATCCTATAGTATGGTAACTATGTTGCATTCACCAAAACCCTATTCCTGTTGTGTTCATGTAGACTCTAGATGGCAGTAGAACGTGAACTTCCTCCCTATGATCTTGACTCACTGGAGAATGTCCCTCTGTTATTAATAAATCAGAATCCTAACCATAGTCAGAAGCTGAATCGCTGGATATTCCCAGATAGACAAAACATATATAACGTGGCTTTACTAATTCCCTAATGGCATAACTTCAGGGAGACCACTCTTATGTGCGGTTTATATTGTTACCTTACCAATAAACTGTACAGTGTAGTGACAAAGCGCCTTATTTTATGTTATAATAGTGCGCTTATAACCAAAAGAATTTATAACCAAAGGGATTCACCCTAATAGGAGACAGTGTAATACAGTGAAACCACTCATTCATACATCCTATATTACTGCCATGCCACAAGGCTGCACAGTGCAGCGACAAGGTACATTATTCAGTGTTGTTAATGTGGGTTTATAGGCAAAGGGATTCCCCTGGTAATAGGTTATAAAGTATAGTAATAAGTCGTTGTACTTAAATTTGGTATACACTTGTAGAGAGAAAGATATCTACTCTAAAGGTCAGTTATTCCTTACAACGATAAAGCGCCGTAATTGTAGTTACTATGCGCCTGTGAGCAAAAGGATTTACTTTAAAGGTAAGTAATACGGCTCAGCGGCGAGACACCGCACTGAGAATTATGTTATTTATTTTATTTCATAGACAGAGAGATTCCCCCTAGTAGTGAGTAGTTAGATAGAGAGGCACAGCGCCGCGATTGGCTCCGCCCACTTCCGGGTTTGACGTCACCTATTGTGACGCCGGCCCGGCCCGGCGTCACAATAGGTGACGTCAAACCCGGAAGTGGGCGGAGCCAATCGCGGCGCTGTGCCTCTCTATCTAACTACTCACTACTAGGGGGAATCTCTCTGTCTATGAAATAAAATAAATAACATAATTCTCAGTGCGGTGTCTCGCCGCTGAGCCGTATTACTTACCTTTAAAGTAAATCCTTTTGCTCACAGGCGCATAGTAACTACAATTACGGCGCTTTATCGTTGTAAGGAATAACTGACCTTTAGAGTAGATATCTTTCTCTCTACAAGTGTATACCAAATTTAAGTACAACGACTTATTACTATACTTTATAACCTATTACCAGGGGAATCCCTTTGCCTATAAACCCACATTAACAACACTGAATAATGTACCTTGTCGCTGCACTGTGCAGCCTTGTGGCATGGCAGTAATATAGGATGTATGAATGAGTGGTTTCACTGTATTACACTGTCTCCTATTAGGGTGAATCCCTTTGGTTATAAATTCTTTTGGTTATAAGCGCACTATTATAACATAAAATAAGGCGCTTTGTCACTACACTGTACAGTTTATTGGTAAGGTAACAATATAAACCGCACATAAGAGTGGTCTCCCTGAAGTTATGCCATTAGGGAATTAGTAAAGCCACGTTATATATGTTTTGTCTATCTGGGAATATCCAGCGATTCAGCTTCTGACTATGGTTAGGATTCTGATTTATTAATAACAGAGGGACATTCTCCAGTGAGTCAAGATCATAGGGAGGAAGTTCACGTTCTACTGCCATCTAGAGTCTACATGAACACAACAGGAATAGGGTTTTGGTGAATGCAACATAGTTACCATACTATAGGATCTTATAATCATTCTCCTTGGCTATTTCTCACCTTATCTATTGTGTATATACATGTGGAAGGAATTTCTATTTGGCAGATCTTCCCCCATTATCAGTACTCTTAAGATTGGCTCCACCACAGGGTTACATTATTTTTAATTCTATTTTTTTCAACACTATTACTTTTAAATACTTCGCTTTTTTAATCAGTTGTATACTGACATACACCTTTTTAACGCATACCATTAAAATATTAGTATTAAATGTTTATTTACTTCACACCTGGAGTGCTTCTTAGGTCAAAACTCTCTTTCTCTTCTAATTCATATGCTATACATATGACCTTAGCACCCCCTCACTAAGTTGAGTTATCCAAGCAGTGAGGTTGGTTGTTGTCTAGTGCGGAGCGGTTTTTCCCTTTCCCCACTTTCCCAGCTTTTCCCTTCGGAAATCATGAATGGGTTGCCAACTTAAAAGAAAATTGCATGACATTTCATAGTATCAGCCCATAGTGGACAGCAAAGCCCAGAGTGAGTCAGTGCACAGCAATTATTGTAACACAATTGTATTACAATAAGGTTTATCAAGGTGGGGAGACTTGCTTTTTCAGAGGCTATGCTCTGCTACTACCAGCAGTGATTTATTCCATAACCATTTACCTCATAGAAAACAGAGGATCCATATATTAATTTGTTTTCGTATTTGGCGTTTTAGGGCATATCATTTTACATACCACGATACGGACATTTTTAAGCACACTTTGCCTAATTGAGAGTACTATATTTTTTTCTGCAGGCGACACAATGTGTTAAACTGCAATTTTGCCTTTAATGAAAGTCCCGCTTTAAATATGGTTGGCAAAATCATTAAAAAAATCGGAGGTTTGACAAAACCGCCGTAATACATTTACCCCAAGGAGACAAAGTGGCTTGTCTGAGATCACACTGGTGGCTAGATCTCAGTGTTAAATTGTTTGTTAATTGCTAACCTAATTCTATAATTTGCAATTTGTATTTAAGACAATAAAAAAAAAATTTAAATAAAAAGGATTTTAAGACAAAATATGAAACATTAATATTGTAAAAACAAATAAAAAAAAAGCAATACTTAGAAACCTCTTAAACCAGAAAACAATAAAGAAAATGTTGTAGGTCTTTCACATAATTTATTCCTCAGGCAGTAAAGATTTAAAAACACATTGATATTCAGAAAACAAAATTCACTCAAGTGTTAATTAAATTAAGTGAACACACTTTTAGTTACATAATTGCTTTAACAAGGCGGATGCCCCTAGGAGGATGATTCTGGAATCTTCAGACACAGAACAGCACATTTTTTGTCCTCTTCAAATCACATTAGAATGAAAAACTGAAAATGAGTTACAGATAGAGGGCGTTTCTTGGTTACAAATGGCAACATCGAGCACTTGCCAGAGCGTTGATTGTCCATTTGCACAGCCAGCATATCACACAGTCCCAAACAAAGTTTTCCTCATGTATACATTTACCATGCAGTTTGTATTAACATTAGACTTGTCATAGACTACAATGTTATCCATCGCCACCATTATAGGACTTGTTCACAGATTATTACCTCACAAAAATGCAGGATAAATGTATGTTTGAATTATTTTCCTAACAAACTCTGTAAGCGTTAGCAGCATGGACTGTTGTGATGTTATAAATTGCACAAAGCAACTTAATATTTGTCAATATGGTAGGCTATGTGAATAACCCTGCTTTGGTATTTAAATGTGACTTCAACAATGAGGCAAGATACTTGTGGAGTATTGTAACATGCATAGTAGTACCCACAGAGACAGCAGACTAATTCATATAAAAAAAATAAAAAATAATTAAATCTGGCAATCTTCATAATTTGGAGATTTAAGAAGAGACAGGGAAATTCATTGCTAATAGTATTAAAACTATATCAAATAATATCAATTAGCATTTCAGCATCAATTCCTATTTCAACTAAGTAATTTTATACATATAGCATGACAATCAGATGCTGAATAACTGAAAATTGTTTGATAATTAACAAAAGCTTCAAATATAACATTGCAGCACTGATAACAAAACAGTAAACAAACTTTTTACAAAACAAAGTAATTGGAAAATAATTGTATTGAAAATAGTACAAATGTAAAATAGAACGTTAAATAGAACAATGTTCTCTATTAAAGCAATCAACAATTACATCTATTTATAGTGGTTTTTCATGAGCTTGATGATGCTCATTAGTACTCGTGACTATCATTACTCCCGTCTATATTGGCTTTACCTGCTCTGTAAAGATCTCTTGGGTGAAAATGGTCTTCATTCTACCAAGTGAGCCTGGCTTAATGACAATCTGGAAGAGTACAAATTAAATCAATGTTTCACATAATTAGCATATTCAGCCATGCAGAACACAATGTGTGGAATATACACAAACAGGCCAATATATAGAAAATGAAAATATATACATTTAAGATTTAAAGAATGGATCAGCCGTAAAAAAGAAAAAAAAATCCTAATTAATTCAAGGTATACATTTATTAAAATGTAAGCATATCCAACCATCTGCAATAGGTTTCCGAAGTACATTAAAGCTGGTGACAATTACATGGGATAATGTACCTAGGGATAGAAATGTACAAGATGTGACAGAGGACTCATGTGCCCATATCAAAACACTGGGCTCCATACCTCAGAACTCCTAATTTTCAACTAGGGGTCGCATTTCTCTTTAAAAGTACACAAGTAGTAGCTTCTGACAACAATATTTTGATATTTTCCAATATAAGTTGTTTTTTTCTCTTAAGTAAAAAAAAAAAAAGCTGCCAGCCCTTCACAGAGCAATTACTTGTAAAAGGATTGTGAGATCGTACATGGGGGTGAGCCTGTATCTATTGCGATCATTATGATTTGTGGGCGATGTAAAGTAAAATGGAAAGCAGAGGAGGAGCAAAGATTTTTCTAAACACTGTATGAAAACTTAATTATATTCCTTGTTTACCACTTTTGCAGTCTCTTATCTGTTCAATAGTTTGCTTAAAGCTTATGAACACCTAGATTGTAAAAGCAGCTTTTAAAGTTTAAAAAAAACAAAAAAACAACTTGATTCATGGTGACCAATGCAATAATATTTTTTCACTTAAGCTGAGTGTTTCCAGATTAATTTCAATGAAAAGATTGCGGATAAGATCTACATACTTAATGCAGCATTCAAGAGCATTAGACACTTTGGAAAAGGCTAGTGTAACAGCAAAGAACAGATCCTATAGTCTTTAGCAATACAAACTCCCAGAAGGTGTACTCTGTGGCTGTGACAGCACTGGGAACACTTAAATTCCACGGACGAAATTTCATGGGCTCATGTGAAATGAGGTGCATATTTTGCAACACACTTTTGAACATTTTGCTCTCTAATTGTAGTGTAGGATTAACATCCCTACCGCCCTGTGTTTACAGCAAGTATATGTGCATACAGAGAAATCATTTGCCAAAGGCTTCAATGAACCCTAATTTTCTGAGCGTTCACAGCACACTGAAAGCATCCTCTGCACAATGCACCATGTATGCCTTATTGGCATCCATGTTTACAGGGCTGGTAACAAACATATAAAATAGGATTTTTATACTTGCGCAAAATCAGTCTTAGTCCATTGGGTTATAGAGTAGGGAAAGGACGTTTTGGCACTTTAAAACTTCAGTTAACGAAGCCCTAGCTCCTCCCTCTCTATACCACACTTACTGTTTAGCCAGTTTATGTTTAACCAAGCACACAGAAAACAGAGCTAGAGAGAAAACAGGAACAGAGAAAAACAATATTCTCTCAAAAAGACGACATGTCAAACATTAGGAGAAACCAAAGCGTTAAGGGTGGGCACCCGGTGTCCCCCAATGGACCAAGAGAAACGGATTTTTACGCAAGTATAAAAATCCTATTTTCGCTAACATCCTTTTTGAGACACCGGGGACATGCCAAAGCCGCATCAAGGGTGGGAACACTCAGAAGAAACTGCATGAAGCACCTTTCTTCCAAAATTTGCATCCTTGGATGCAAACACATTAAACTTGTAAAACAGAGTGAATGTGTGTACAGAAGACCACGTGGCCGCCTGACAACTGTTCACTTGAGGAACTGTGGCGTGCCACCAAGGAAACACTCACAGACCTCGTAGAGTGCGCCCGAAGATCATCAGAAACAGGCTAATCCTCCACCGTGACATTGTCCGACTGAATCTTCTCCGCCCTTCCCTGCAGCAAATGTTGCCGCTTATTAGAGCACGGAACACTGGCCACAGCTCCAATACATTGATTGGAAGCTTGGATTCCTTTCGATTCCAAAGACCCTAAAAGCGAGTGTGAAGACAGACCGCACCTCAACCCCAAAGGCTGGCATCCTCTATGACCAAGGTCCAATCCCAGATCGAGAATGGACGACTCCTGTAGAGATTTTGTTTGTGCAACCACCGATTGAAGAAGCGTTTGACGCACATGCCAAGACAGGCGTAATACCTGGCCTAATAGATTCAGATGGGATTTGCTCCATTTCGACAAAAGTTCAAACTGGTATTCCCGTACGTAAAATTGAGCAAAATGGACCGCCTCAAAAGTCGATACCATTTTGACCAGAACTCTTATTCCAAAATGAACAGAGGTCTGTTTTGCCTCCAACAGAGATGTCACCATCTTCTGCAAGGCCAGAATCTTGTCCGGAGGTAAGAACACCCGCTGCTGGGTATCGAATAAAAGTCCCAAAAATATCATGCACTGAGATGAGATAAACTTGGACTTTTTGAAGTTGAGAATCGACCCGTGGGATTCTAGAGTCTGGATCACTACTTAAATACGAGACTGAAGTACTCTTTAAAAGAAGATCATCCAGGTAAGGGATGACCCGTAATGCCTTTGGACCTTAGCAGAGCAGCCATGACTGTCATGATCTTTGTGAAGATCCGCAGGCCGTGGCCAGACCAAAGGGTATAGCTTGAAATTGGAAGTGTTCTGACCAAACCGCAATCCTCAAGGAGGGACTGATGACCATCCCAGATGGGAACGTGGAGATAGGCATCCTTGATGTCTAGTGCCACCATGAACTCTCCCTGTTCCATGCCGTGGATGACCGACCGCAAAGACTCCATATTGAAGCTGGGCACTCTGACCTTGGTGGTCAATGATTTTAGATTCAGAATGGGTCTGAATGAGCCATCTGATTTTGGCACAAGAAAACAGTTGGAATAAAATTCCAAGCCTTTTTTGAATCTCGCATCGGAATAATCACCCTGGAAGAAATGAGGAATTTGATCGCTGCTCGTAAAGCCAGTCGCTTTCGTGGACGTGTGGGAAGCTCTGTGGTAAAGAACCTCCTGGGAGGATAACCGAGCAGATCGATTTTGTACCATCGGTTCACAACTCCCCTTACCCAGGCATCCGTGGTAGTCTGTAACCACCGATCCCTGAAGAGAAGGCGGGCTCCCACGACTGGCGACCGTGGAGGGGCAAAATGCCAGTCATGCAAACTGCTTGTCTGCAGGCTTAGCTGCCAGACGTTGAGCAGACCAGGCCAGACGCCCATGCTACAGCATGAACGACTGACCTATGGAGGATTGGCCCGAGAAATATTGACCCTGAGACCTGCCTGAAGACTGGAAGCTGGACATTCTTTGCTTGGGAACATTAACAGGAAGAAAAGTGCTCTTTTCTCCCATTGCTTGTCTGATAATGGAGTCAAGCTGAGGGCCAAACAAAACACCTCCGGAAAAAGGAATGGTCTCAAATCTTTTTAGACTCAACATCAGCCTCCCAGCACTTAAACCAGAGAGTCCGACAAGTCGAAACCACAGACAGATATTCACACCCCTATCAGTCCCGTGTCTAGGGCCGTCCGCCTCCCCTTAAAAAAATCTGTTGCACTCTGAACTACTTCCATTGGTGGAGCAAATTCAGAGGACGGTCTC
This sequence comes from Mixophyes fleayi, assembly GCF_038048845.1. Classification (NCBI taxonomy): domain Eukaryota; kingdom Metazoa; phylum Chordata; class Amphibia; order Anura; family Limnodynastidae; genus Mixophyes; species Mixophyes fleayi. The sequence continues at coordinate 128,298 of NW_027445883.1, read as the reverse complement.
CCAGTCAACAAGCCTTCCGAAAGCTGTTTTAACCAGTGTTCTACAGCCTTGTTGACTTACGCCCACGCCAAGGCGGGCCGCAGAGAGGCACCCACCGCCATGAAAATAGACTTAAGGACGGTCTCAACCTTACAGTCTTCAAGAGTGTCTGCGTTAGGGAGAGAGATAGTAATCCCTTTGGCCAACCTTGCAACAGCAGCATCCACATGTGGAGGTGCTTTCCATTTAGTAAGAACCTCAGGAGAAGTGCCTGGAACTTCCGATCCGAGGAAGCCCAAGGCTCAGCCAACAAATCTTCTAATTGAGAAGCAGGAAAATACAAACATTGCCTTGTCCGTCGTGAAAAAAGAGAAGGCTCCGCAGTGACAGGGACAGCCGCCTCAGGAATGTCAAGTACCTGAAGCATAGTCTGTATTAATCACTCCACACTCAGATGCTCAGAATGAACCTCCACCACCACAAAAGGAGCGTTCATGTCAGAAGCAACCGTTAATTCGCCCTCCTCGTGGGAAGAACAAACAGAATCTGACCCATTTCCCTGCAGGGGTGCCGCTACCCATTTACGTGAGGAGGACGAAGTAGCAGATTGCAACATCCGCTCTAAAGAGGAGGAGAGCGAAACCAACCTTGTACGGAGGACGTCAGCACAGGTACCCAGGCCGGTTCTACAGAATCCGACGCCACAGGACCAGTTGGATCTTGAATAAGCGAACCTGAATCTACCTTACTCGCCACATAGGAAGGGGGATTAAAAGAAGGACCGCCCACAGACTGAGACCGAACCAATTGGGCAAGTTCAGTCACAGTACTGGAAAGAGACTGAGCCCATGCGGGCTCTGCCGAGTCAGAACCAGCACCTGCTGGTGCACACAGCATGCGAACTTGAGACTGACAGGCTGTGCACAAAGCGTGTGCGCCTGACTGTCCAGACGGTAACTTAACACTGCAGGCAGCACAGGCAAAGTTCAACATAGAAGTTACCCCATCCCTAACATGTTAACAGATGAGACAAAACACACAGATAAAACAATAAAATAAAAACCAGTGAAAAACACACAGTATATAAGACAAGCAGCATACAAATCTAGTACAGAAAGTTAGCCTGCAACCCATTACCTTACAGGACACAGGACAGAAAAAGGGAGAAGCTGGAGCTGTAAAATGGCTGCAAATTCTAGTGTTCGCACACAAAGGAGTGAGAGACCACAAAGGAAGAAGTGCTATAGAGGAAAAACACTACCCCCTAGGGCCCAGCATTGGATTGGCGGACTGCCAGCAGGACAACCCCCTCTACAATCAGTGCCTAGCAGGGCTCACTATGTTAGTGAAACTATCTTATTTTATTTATTTTTTTAAATAAAAATTAACCCAAAGGCTCTAGTAAGAGGCAGCCTACTAAGGGGGGGGACACACTGCGATTTTCTACCCCAACCCCTCACCCAGGGTCCACTTACCTGCTGCCATCCTTCCTCACACAGTAACTGCAGCTTATTATTATTATCATTTATTTGTTAGGCGCCACAAGGTTTCCGCAGCGCCGTACATAATACAAACAGGAGACCATACAGGGTGACATTATGCAATACAGGCACAGATTGCTGCGACTGTGCCCGGCTCCTGGGAAGGCTAAATCATGTTGGGAGAGGGGGCTGGCATTGGAGGCACTTCCGGTCTCCCCTCTCCAGGCAGAGCACAGTGGTCCGTGCTGTACACTGCGAGTACACATACTAGCAGAAACTGACAGCCATGGTCGGAGGCAGAAGCCTCTGATTTACAAATAAATGAAAAATAAAATTAAAATACTGAAAATAAAACTAAACTAAATAGGGCTGCAGTACAGCCCAATCGCCAGGCACTTAAATCTAAACTGGCTAAATTGGAAGTGGGGTATAGAGAGGGAGGAGCTAGGGCTTCGTTAACTGAAATTTTAAAGTGCCAGAACGCCCTGTCCCTACTCTATACCCCAATGTCCCCCGAAAGATATTTAGAGAAACAATGCTTACATCAAGTTTACTATGGGGGGGGGGGGGGGGTTTGTTTTTAAACTGCAGATCCTACCTTACCTCTGCATCAACAACATAAAATATTAAGTGTAATAATTATACATGGATGGGCAACATGTAGCCACCACAAAAATTAAAACTTTTGTGTTTGTACATTTCCTGCAACTAAGTTATAGATGCGTGTAGTGCGCTACCATATTTCAGATCATAACACGTACTTATTCCCCAAAACAAACAGGAAAATTGTATGTATATAACTCCTTGATGTCATCCGATGAAATGTTTACTGTAAAACAGGAGGGGAGTCCTGTTGTCCATTGAGGTGTCTTTACCACTTGCCAATTTCTTGGAATACTTATTACACCAGTTGTCAACATACAATACACAAAGAAAATAATGTGTGATCTGTTGTTAAGAGGTGTGACTAGGGTCAGAGATTCTACCATTACTAGTACTATTCATCTCCTGCATATAGATATGTTACCAGTTTTGAAATGATCATAGATTAATCAATCTGTAGCTAAACAGATCATTGGTATGTGCACAGCAGCAGAGTATGTCGGATAAGTGACCTGTCCACATGACAGTGTCTAAAGCTGGGTACACACTATAGAAATTTCGACCAACTTTTTATGCCGAGCGATTTTACATGCGACCGATGGTCCGATCGGTCGGTCCATGGACTGCATACACACTAGCCTTGTTTAGGACGAGAAAGGGAAGAGCGGACGTCCCGTTAGCGACTTTTTACAGCCATGTTGTTGTGAGCAATGACTGTAATTTCGTACTCACTGTTGTGGATCGGCCGGAAGTTTATTCACACTACACAGCGGAAACGAGATTGGAACGAAAATATTAAACGGTACGACCAACCAAATGAGGCGACAATCGTCCATTTGGGCAGACTTTCGACCATCGTGTAACTGTACACACTGACCCGACTTTTGAACGAGCGGTCGTATGTCGGCTGTTTCAGCCGAATATTGGGCGAAAACAGTGTAGTGTGTACCCAGCTTAAGCGAGGACAGGGCTTTTGTGTCCATATTTCAAGCTTGTCTGTTTGACCCTACTGGCATAAGAAAGTGTTGTTAGAAAAACTCTGCTTCCACTCATGAAGGCCCAGTGGGTCTTCATGAGTGAATGCTTTCTGACATGAATGCTTTCCGACATTGCCCATCAAATTGTGTATAAAAATAAGGCTCAAGCTTGAAATGTCACAGTGGAAGAAGCCCAACCTGTTGCCTTTACCCTTTCTAAATTGTTAAATGTCCTATACTCACAGCCAATCAGGACCTATAATATAGGTGAGGTGGATGCACTATTTCTCTTCATAGGTAAGGCGTTCTCAAACTTAGGGTTCAGTGAATACATCATCTTACCCTGTAGTGTGATCTCTCACCTTCCTTCACAAAGTTTTTAATCATACTCTACTATTTATTTCTCCTCTTGCAGATATTGCCTTGTCAGAGCCATAACGAGGACGGTGTAACCGATGCAGACGCCCATGGCTCAAGGCCGAGGGGGCGCCACAGCCGCCCGCTATTTGCCCCAATCACATTCACCCCTGGTATTTATGCAAGCAGCACCTTCCTGCCTCCTGGACAGAGACCGCGACTAAGAAGACAAGCGCATGCCTCCTGCAGCACAACCAGCAAGGATGCAAGCTGAGAAGAGACCCAAGGTAAGTGCAAAGAGTGGAGAGCAGATGAGCGTCGGAGATTGCCAGCAGAGGAGAGGGGGGTGTCTCATGCATGTCTACATTGTCTACCTAGGGGCTGAATTTGCTAATCTCCTAAAAAACTTTTTTCAAAAGGAACATATTGGAAGTGCTTTATTCGCCACTGTTGTCATTAGTGAAGAATACATTTTTCCTCCGTGTAGAACACACATCATTCATGTACACAGCAGGGGCAATTATCACACCTGCTCGTCCTATGATCTGTTTCATAAGAATTTAAGTTTTTTTTATTTACATTTTTTTTTTTACCATAGCCAAGCAAATGTTTCTGGGTTTATTTGTACAGGTAGGGTTATATTTTGGGACTATATTGGCATAAATATATTTTTATTTTAAATGGACTATACAGAAAAATATATATTCAAACACGAGAAATATGACATCAAAGGATACTTTTTCAGAATAGGGAATTCATAATTTTACTACAGACTAACTGATTTTCCAGAGTAGAATACTAAATATGTGTACTTTAAAAATATTTGATGCTATATAGGGGGAAAAAGGAAGATTTTTTTTTATCTTCATTTTTACATATTTAGAAAAACATAAACAAACATTTACCCTGGGGTGTTGTGAAGGGAGTTCTGGACTTTTGGAAGTCTCGATAGACCACAGCAGGTATCCCGTGGGGGAAGGGTAGGGTTAGGCGCCAGTGGTCTCGCTCTCCCAGGGCAGTAAAATGTCTAGTTACGGCTCTGTGCCTTGTCAGCTTACTAAGGAAGCAGTACACTAGGTTCTCTATTTTGGGAATCTTGTATGAGATTTTGGTGAAATGCAGTCAAAACCCAGTAACTAAAGTGAATCCCCTGTAAAACATTTTTAGCAATGTTTAAAATATTACAAATGATAAAAGGGTACACGTTAGGCGTTTGCTTAACATGATAAACTGTAACACCCTCTCCCCTTTTTGTAAAAATAATAGTGTCTTATTCACCTTCATTCCTAATGTGGAACAGACCAAATCAATGATGGCGTTCAGCTGGTTGCTATGGAAATACATGGCAACCAATAACAACATCTCTCCAAATGAGGCTGATACACCAGCAGTACTGTAAAAGACAAGCAAACAATTATTATTACAGAAAGGTCACCTAAATAAAAAGTCTGGTAACAGCCATTAACACACCAATTTCTGATTGAATTAATTAAACCAAAGACAAATGATTTAAACCAAAAACCCACCTTTCAAAATAAGCCTCCTCTTTTATCATCCAGCTCAACCACATCAACATCAGCTGCTCCTGTTCTGGCGTACTGTTAAAAAAAAACAAAAAACAAAGAAAGTCTGAGGTTACCGTTTAGTTTCATTTCGGCATGTTCATCATGTTGAGTTTAAATTAAAAAGAAAAAAAAGAGTATTTATGTACTTATGTTAAATCCGTTTCTCCGATTCCGTCTGGGAGACACTGCTTATCATGGGTTGTGGAGGGGAGCACGGGAGTTGGCACCTAGCTAGTTAACTTTAGCACTGCTGACAGACCCCTCCCCTCTACAATCCCCCTGCCTCTTCCTGTTCAGTTAATTAAAAAGCCCAAGGAGAAAAGGCCAATCAAACAAGAGCACACAGAGGAAAAGCAGAAGGAAGGGATCGCAGTGTCCCCCAGACGGAATCAGAGAAACGGATTTAACGTAAGTACATAAATCCTCTTTTCTCTTTCATCCAGTCTGGGGGACACTGCTTACCATGGGGACGTTCTAAAGCAGCCCCCTAAGGGTGGGACCACTCTGAAAACCCCGCTCAGAGTACTACGAGCAAAATTTGCATCCGCAGATGCAAATACATTAAACTGATAAAATTTGGTAAAGGTGTGGACAGAGGACCAGGTGGCTGCCCTGCAAAGCTGGTCTGCAGAAGCCCCATTTCTCGCTGCCCATGACGCCCCTACCGATCTGGTGGAATGGGCCGTAAGTCTCTCTGGCACCGGACGGTTAGCCTTTATGTAAGCTTGCTTAATGGTTGCCGTAATCCATCTTACAATGTAATGTTTTGAGGCGGGCCAGCCTCATTTATTAAAATCATAAAGAACAAACAGAGAATCTGTACGTCTAATCTGAGAAGTTCTTTTGACATAAATGCAGTGAGTCCTTACCACATCTAACTTTTCCACAGACTGTTGATCAGAATGGGAAGTAAATGAAAAGACCGGAACTACAATTTCCTGGTTCAGATGGAAAGGCGAAACTACTTTTGGAACGAAGGAAGGGAGGGTTCTTAACACCGCTCTGTCCTCGTGGAAAACCAGATATGGTTCCCGGCAAGACAGAGCTCCTAATTCTGAAACCCTACGTGCAGATGCAATTGCTAAAAGAAAGACGACCTTCCAGGTAAGACACCTAAAATCTGCCGTAGGTAAAGAGGACCCTCCAGGTCAACCACTTCAAATCTGCCAGAAGCAATGGCTCAAAAGGAGGCCCTTTAAGCATATCCAGTACCAGGTTAAGATCCCATGGTGCTGTAGGCGGAACGTAAGGAGGCTGAATATGTTAGACTCCCTGAAGAAAAGTTCTGACGTCTGGCAAGTCCACTAACTTCAGGTGAAAGAAATCTGAAAGCGCTTAAACCTGAACTCTTAATGAACCTAAACGGAGCCCTGCTTCCAGGCCATCCTGAAGAAAAGCCAATAAGCGATGGAGACGAAAGGAAGATGTGCGACAGGACTTATTTTCGCACCATCTAACATAGGCTCGCCAAATACGATGATAGATGCGAGCGGAAACCGGTTTTCGAGCTCGCAGCATAGTGTTCACTACACTGGGGGAAAAACCCCTAGCTTCAACATCCATGCCGTTAAACTGAGCTGAGGTAAATTCTGGTGAGGAAAGGGACCTTGGAGAAGAAGGTCGTCTCGTGTCCTACCGCCATGAATATTATGTCTGCGTACCACACTCGACTCGGCCATGAGGGTGCTATTAGAATTCCCGGCCAACCGCCTTGCCTCACTCGTCCGAGTACTCGAGGAAGCATGGGAATCGGGGGAAACAGATAACCCAACCTGAATTTCCATGACATGGACATCACGTCCACCGCTACCGCTAAGGAGTCTCTTGCCCTTGCGCAAAACCTGTAAACTTTTTTGTTGTGTCTGGAGGCCATGAGATCTATATCCAGAAGACCCCACCTCTGAACTAGAGACTGAAATATTTCTGGGTGGAGGGACCACTCCCCTGGCGTCATCGCATTGCGACTGAGGTAATCGGCCTCCCAATGTTTCTATTCCTGGAATGAACACCGCCGAGATTGCTGGAACATACTGTTCTGCCCAAAGCAATATCTGAGCTGCCACTCACATTGCAGCTGCACTCCTGGTTCCTCCCTGTCTGTTGACATACGCCACAGCCGTGGCATTGTCGGACTGAACTCTGACTGGGTGGCCCTGAAGGAGAGTCTGTGCCCCCCGGAGAGCTAAAAGAATTGCCTTCAACTCCAACGTGTTGATTGATAAGGCTGATTCCTGAACTGACCATAGCCCCTGGAGCCTGAGGTGCAGGACTACCGCCCCCCAAACTCTCAGGCTGGCGTCTGTTGTGGCTATGACCCATGACCATGGAGCAAAGGACCTGCCCACCGCCATGTGATCCTGATTCAGCCACCACTGGAGCGATTCTCTCGTCCTCGGGGATAGAGAGATCCTTTGGAGATCCAAACGTAGGTGGGATCCTGACCATTTTGTCAACAGATCCCACTGGAAGCATCGAGAATGAGCCAGACCGTAGGGGTTAGTCTCGAAGGAGGCCACCATCTTTCCCAGCAGCCGCATGCACAAGTGAATTGAGGGGCTGGGAGAAGACAAGACCTGAGATGTTATACTCCGAATTGAACTGATCTTCTCCGCAGGCAGGAACACCTTTTGCTGACTGGTGTCCATGATGAGCCCTAGGAAAACCATGCGTTGACACAGAACCACCTGGGATTTCTTTAAGTTTATCAGCCACCCATGGCTCTCGAGAATCTCCAAGGTGAGGGATAAGTGCTGACGTAAGCAAATCTCTGAGGAAGATTTGATGAGCAGATCGTCCAAATAAGGCACTACCTGAACTCCCTTTAGGTGAAGACATGCTGCCATCACTGACATGATCTTCGTGAAGACCCTCGGAGCGGTGGAGAGGCCGAAGGGAAGAGCCCGAAACAGATAGTGGGAGGCCCCCACTGTGAATCTTAGGAGGGACTGATAGTCGCTCCAAATCGGAACGTGGAGGTATGCGTCCTTTATGTCTATGGAAGCCATAAACTGATTCTTCTCTAAGCCGTTTATTACCGACCTCAGGAATTCCATCCGAAATCTGTCCACCCATAAGTACACATTGAGGTTCTTTAGGTTTAAAATGGGTCGAAAGGACCGGTCCGGCTTCTTGACCAGAAACAGATTTGAATAAAACCCCTGTCCCTTCTGGTTGTCTGGGACCCTGCAAATGACTCTTTGCGAAAGAAGAGAGGCGACACAGGCCTGTATTGCCTGTCTTCTTGTTGGATCTCGGGGTAGCGGGTTTACAAAGAAACAATGTGGTACCGGACCCAGCAGGTCTATCATGCACCCCCTTGATATAATGCCCCGAATCCAAGGGTCTTGGGATGACGCTGCCCATTGTTCCTGAAACAAAGAAAGACGTCCTCCCACTGGCGCCACCTCCGGCAGAGTAGAGTGGTCGTCAGGACGCAGGCTTCTCCTGGGTCTTGGAAGCCTAGCTGCAAACGAGGATCTACCCCTGACAGAGGAGCCTCGAGCATTTGGTTGTCTACCTCTAAATGACTGTCCTCTAGGCAACGAGGTCCCCCTAAAGGGCTGATGAAAGGAGCTGAACCGAGGGGTCCGGCCTCTACTTAAGAATACCGGCAAAGAAGTGCTTTTGTCCCCTGTTGCCTGGGAAATCATAGTATCCAATTCCGGGCCGAACAAACCTGCTGCTGAAAAGGGAATTGTTTCAACTGACTTTTTTTGATTCCGAATCGCCTTCCCAGGATTTCAGCCATAACATTCTTCTTGCTGAAATAGATGCATCCCGAATAGAGGAGGACACAGACGCTGTGTTCTGGGCCGCCTCATAAAGGTACCCCGATGCCTCTTTCAAATGTAAAGCCAGGGGAAGTAAATCAGAGTCCTGTAAAGCCTCTGCCAGTTAGTCTGCCCATGCTTCCATGGCTCTAGCAACCCAAGCTGAAGCAAATGTGGGTCTAAAGGAAGAACCCGCTGCCACAAATATAGATTTTAGCTGGGATTCCACTTTGCGATCAGTGGCATCCTGCAGAGTTGCTGAACCTGGGACTGGTAGTAAAGTGTGTCTGGCCAAACGGGCTACTGGAATATCCACTGTAGGAATACCCTCCTAGCGAGCCACGTCTTCCGCCTGCAATGGATACAGGGAAGAGAACCTCCTGGGAACAGAGAACCTTCTATCAGGCTGTTTCCAGGCTCCCTCTGCAATATCTCCGAGTTCTACAGAAGGGGGAAAATGGATAGCCTTCCTTTTGGCCTTCTTAAAGAGACTTCTGTCTCTAGGAGTAGGATCCTCCGGTTCTGGGAGGTCCAACCCTTGTCTCACCGCTAAAACCAAATCATCAATAAATTGGCTTTTAGTGTTCTCTTCCTGTTTCAAAGGTTGAACCTGGTCAGGATCAGAATTTATTTCCCCCTTCTACTTTGAAACCCCCTCAGTCTGAAAGGACCATAAGGGGATTAGTGGATCTAGGCCGCTTCCTTTTAGCAGGCGGGATGTTTGGGGATTCAAGTAACTGGTTTAGTTTGTCCAAACCCTTTATAAATGCTGCGGACCATGCCGGTTCTGTGGGAACAGGGGCCTGGTCCATAAGCAAAGAGGAAGGTCCTGGTATAGACGTTCCAATAGAACCTGTGGTAGCAGGGAGGCCCAAAGGTGTACTAGCATTATTAGCCGCCGAGGCTGCCACACTAGATAGCAACTGAGTAGATTGAGATATCATCTGTGCTAAAGAGGAAACCGACTGTGTCAGGGAGGCCACCCAGGCCGGTTCCTCCGTCAGTGGGGCTGGAATATGCTGGGTTTGCGCAGGGGGACCCTTGCTTCGCAGACAGAGCAGAGCGCCAACGGGTCCTTCTGCCCACATGGTAATTTAACCTTACATCTTGAACATGTAAAATACTTTGCCATAGGGCCCTTTCCTTTATCTGTCATTTTTACAAAGGAAGGATCATCAAACACACAGCCTTAAATTGTTAGATTTAGCTGAGAGAGACAGAGAGACAGTGTGAAAAAACAAGTAATCAACTAATCTGACATAAAAGTTGTACTTGTATTTTGTTAAACAATATAATATCTTGGCAAGTAGGAGAACTACAATATAACCCCTACTAGCCCGCTTTGCAGTCAGAGCAAATACAATAATATTGTTTAAATAAATCAGATACTTAGCCGACAGGCCAAACAGGGGAGAAGTCCAACAGCAGTGTCCTGGTGCCTGCTCCCTCTGATCTGTGTCCTTTCCCGGGCTTCTCCTTGGTGCCAGAAGACCGGGCTAGTCCAATTTTTCCTGGTGAGCAGGGGAGCTCTATGTCTTAGCTCCCCCACCTCCTATGCTGTCTCTCTTCATTACAGCTGCTCAGTTTTTTTAATTTGAAAAAAGTGGTATGCGGCAGAGTAGTGGAGACCTCAAAGGTTGAGGTCTCCGCAGCGGTTTTCACCCCGATGTCCCCTCTTATGTATGAGGGGGGATCTTGGTATGGCCCCCTTCAGTCCCCCTCGCTCCTCCGCGGATCCAAGATGGCCGCCGGCATTTGTAATCTCTGATAACCGGCACTCTATGCCTGCAGTGGCAGCACCGGTTATCGGGGAGGCTCCAAGGGTGACAGCGGTCCGGAGAGACCGCTTGTCACTCTGTATCTAGGCACCCTATTCTCTGCCAGTGAGAGACTCTGGCTCTCATCTGACAGAGCAGTGCCTGCGCTGCTATTCTGGGAGTGTGTTCTCTATAATAGAACACACTCCCAGGTCTGCCACCAAAAGAAAAATTTGTAATGAAAAAGATTAATTTAAATAAAAAAAAATAAAAAATTAAATGAAAAAAAAAATCTAGCAGTAACTAAAACAATGCCCAAATCCATGGGCACCTAAAAAAAAAAACTGAACAGGAAGAGGCAGGGGGATTGTAGAGGGGAGGGGTCTGTCAGCAGTGCTAAACTTAACTAGCTAGGTGCCAACTCCCATGCTCCCCTCCACAACCCATGGTAAGCAGTGTCCCCCAGATTGGATGAAAGAGAAAAAAAAAGTAATGTACTCACACCTTGTATTACTTTAGTTCTTTTATTGTACATTAGAAAAGAAAACAAACATACATATGAAACGACTGGAGAGAAAAAAAATAATTGGCATAGGCATCATACTGCATGTGTTGTTGACTAATCCCCCAGCTCATTTTAGGTTTCTGGGAAATAATGCACAAACGACAAGTGAAATTGGTGAAACTTAAAGTGCAATACACAGATTGTTCCTAATTAAGTTATCGCAAAATCCATTTCCCTCTGCCCATTGCAGCATATATAGTTAGTCTAGCTGAGAAGAGGGTCAATCTTATGGAGGTCCCACCGTCACTTCTCCAGTGTTTTAGAATGTTAGCAGCCTAAAATATTCTTTGACCAAATACTGCCCAGATGGTAAAGTGTTTATTAAAGAACAAGTTGCAGACCAACATATTTTGTATACTATGGCTCCAGCCCTTTATGCCCAAGTAAATGCCATTCAGGCTACAGAAATTCAGACAATAATAACTTTGTTTTGCCTTTTCACCCTTTATAAAAAAGTCATTGGTTTTAAAGAAGACTGACAGCTTATAAAAATGCTGGGATGCACTGCTTGACGTTTATGCAGTCCCATGGCATCTATGTAGTTTCACTTCTACCCTATTAACTAGATTAGTCAGAAGATAGGGAGATACATTTCTTGGTTCCAATAAAATGCAGTTACCACTTTGTAAGGATAAATCCATATTTTTCTTTTAATGATCTCTTGTTTCTTTACCTGTAGGAAAGTGCATGATGCTCCCTAAAGTGTCCCACAAGGAAAGCGGTCTTGAGAGAGTGCAATTTTAGAGACATTTCCCCTACCATACTGTTAGTGTGTCTGATATAGAAGGTTTGGACTTCTTGTTATAGGCGACTGCTGTGCAGATGTATGAATGTATCACTATAACTCTGTTTCTTATAATCAGATAGAAAGCTTTTAGGGTGCACCATATGGCTTTGAATTTTGACTTGACGATAAAGAAGGGACTCTTAACTTCCATTTTCCTTGCCAGAGAAGATCTAAGTATGCTGGTGCATACATGACTAATCATTGTTCTTCTAGTGGTATGGGTACCAGAATCTCTCACAGCATTAAGGCTTTTACTGCATCTAGAAGAACTAATCTTTTTGCTGAGACTTCTGGATGAAACAAAAATAGATGTTTTTTCGTCATCTTGGAGACTAACTTGCTAGCTGTCATCAATGGAGCATCAGATTCTTTTTGCTCCACTATAGACATAAGTTTTAATAGGTTGGATTTCATTTAGGGGGAGGAATAGTTCCCACCTTCTTCCAATTCTCCTTCAGTTTCTCGAACTATCCTGGAACTGAATCCGATTAATCTGCTGTGTAATCGCACATGTGACATTACTCTTACTGGACAAATTTGGCAAATCATAGCTGAAATATGCCTGTGTTACTTCCATCTGTGTCAGCGGGACAGTTAAAGAAGACTGGGCCATATTCAGTTCTTTAAGTCAAATAATACTCTTTTACATAGAGTCCTTGAACAGGCATTTCCTTGGTCACAAAAGAGGATTTTTACACTTCCGATAAATCCGTTTCTCTGATTCCATCTGGGGGACACTGCTACCATGGGTTGTATGAGGGGAGCGTGGAGTTGGCATTTAACTAGTTAACTTGTTTAAAAGTATCAAGCTGACCGACCCCTCCCCTCTGCAACCCCCTGTAGCTCCTCAATTTAATTATAATGCCCCAAGGATGATTGGCTAACCAACCAAACAATATACAGCTGAAGAGCAGAAGGGAGGGAACGCAGTGTCCCCCAGATGGAATCAGAGAAACGTAAATATAAAAATCCTCTTTTCTATTTCATCCTATCTGGGGGACACTGCTACCATGGGGACATTCTAAAGCAGCCCACATAAGGGTGGGACCGCTCTGACAGCCTGCACTGTAGACAAATTTGGCATCTGTAGACGAAAGATATGGAATTGATAGAATTTTGTAAAAGTATAGACTGAGGACAGGTGGCTGCTCTGCAAAGCTGGCCCTCTGAGGCCACATTTCTCGCTGCCCAAGACTCCCCTACCGAACGAGTGGAATGGCCAGTAGGTAGACCTGGCACAGGTCGGTTAGTACTGATGTAAGCCTGCCTAATAGTTGCAGTAATCCATCTTGCAATGGATTTCTTAGAGGCTGGCCATCCTCTTTTATGTGAATCAAAAAGGATAAAAACAGAGAATCTGTGCGTCGAATCTGGGCGGTCCTCATAAATTCGGAGCGCCCTGACCACATTCAAAACACTCCATTGAATTTTGTCCAGAAGACGATGCCCCCCGCCTGAAACACCGGAGCCACAATTTCTTGGTTCTTGTTGAATCCGGAAACTACCTTCGGTACGAACAAAGGAATAGTCCTCCCCTGATCGGGCAGTACCCTATTTTCATCAAACCCTAGCAACTGCCCTGGATCAAGTGGCTCCAGCGACACTACATACTTCGCCCAAGATTTCCTATTTCAAGGACAAAATTGATAAGATCAGGCTTGAAATGGCATCATCTCCCTTGACAAGCAATCGGCTCAATTCCTTTGTAGCACCCTCTGACACTCTTCATTTGATCCCACAAATAAGGAGGAAGTTTCTACTCTCTTCTCATCTTCCTACTCTACCTCCTGTCTTCTTGATCCCATTCCCTCACAAATTGGTATGTCCCAGTCTCCTGTGCTCATTCCCCCTCTAACTAAAATCTGTAATCTCTTTCTACTAGTATTTTTCCATCACTATTCAAGCATGCAGTGATTACTCCCATTTTAAAAAAAAACTGAATTCTGACCCTAACTCTCTCGTAAATTACTGCCCCATCTCTCAGCTCACATGCCCCTCCAAGCTTCTCGAGAGAATTGACTACACTCGCCTCACACACTTTCTTACAGCAAACAACCTGTTGGATCTTCTTCAGTCAGGCTTTCGCTCTAAACACTCCAGAGACTGCGCTGACCAAGGTTGTCAATGATTTGATCACAGCAAAAAATAATAACCATTACTCTCTTCTAATTCTCCTGGATCTCTCTGCTGCATTTGACACTGTTGACCACTCTCTCCTCCTACAAACGCTACAATCCCTAAGTCTTGAAGGCACTGTCCTATCCTGGTTCTCAGCCTACTTATCCAATCGCTCTTTCATTATTAATTTCTCCGCTTCCTTTATCAATTGGAGTACCACAAGGCTCAGTCCTAGGTGCCCTGCTATTCTCTATCTACACCACTTCTCTTGGAAAACTAATAAGCTCCTTTGGATTTCAGTATCATCTCTATGCGAATGATGCACAAATTTATCTATCCTCTCCTGATCTTTCACCATCTGTGTTGTCTCGCGTTACTGACTGTCTTTCTTCCATTTCATCTTGGATGTCTTCTCGCCAACTCAAACTCAATCTTTCAAAAACTGAATTAATAATATTCCCACCCAAATAAAGAAGCTTCCTGCCTGACATTTCTATTGATAACATGACCATAAATCCCACCCCACAAGCTCGTTGCCTAGGTGTAATCCTTGATTCACAACTGTCGTTTATTCCCCACATCAACTCTATATCTAAATCATGTTACATACACCTAAAGAACATTTCCAGAATACGCACATATCTGACACAAGACACCGCAAAAACATTAATTCATGCACTCATCATCTCCCGCGTCGACTATTGCAATTCCCTCCTTACTGGTCTTCCCAAAGTCAGACTTGAACCCCTACAATCTATTTTGCACACAGCAGCTAGATTTATTTTCCTTACTAACCGTTATTCCTCTGCTGAGCCACTCGATCAGTCTCTACATTGGCTGCCTGTATTTCAACGAATCCAATATAAAATTCTTCTACTAACATACAAGGCCATCAACAAAATTGCACCGACATACATTTCCTCACTGGTCCCGAAATATCTCCCTACTCGACACCACCGTTCTGCACAAGATCTACATATCTCATCCACTCTCATCACATCCTCGGTTACAGGATTTTTTCCAGGCTGCACCCACTTTTTGGAATTCCCTCCCTCGCACAATAAGACTTTCCTCTAGTTTTCAAACCTTAAAGCGTTCACTGAAAACCCACCTCTTCAGACAAGGTTATGATATTCCTCAACCACCATCTTAATTTCCCTAGATTACCCTATTACCATCCTCTACACTGCTAACGCAAGACAACTACTCTACTAACATTGCAACACACACAGCCCACTCAATACTTTTACCTTTGCGTTCTAGCTGGTCCATTGTGCAATATGATGTAGAACATGCCCTTGTGTTTCTAACTCCCATTGTCCTATAGATTGTAAGCTTGCGAGCAGGGTTCTCTTACCTCTCTGTCTGTATGTATTACCCAGTATTGTCTTATCAATGTTTGTTCCCAATTGTAAAGAGCTACGGAATTTGCTGGCACTATATAAATAAATGATGATGATGATGATGAATAGTAAGTAGTCTGCAGAACTGCTCTGTCATCCCGAAAAACCAAATACGGCTCACGCCAAGAGAGGGCTCCTAATTCTGACACTCTGCGAACTGATTCAATCGCCAGAAGGAACACTACTTTCCACGTTAAGAACCTCAGATCAGCTGAATGTAACAGTTCAAAAGGAGAACCTTTAAGCATATCGAGTACCAGGTTGAGGTCCCATGGTGCCGTAGGCGGAACATAAGGCGGTTGGATATGCAAGACTCCCTGAAGAAAAGTCCTAATATCAGACATGTCCGACAAACGAAGGTTAAAGAAAACCGAAATGGATGATATATGTACCTTTAAAGAGGGGAAACGGAGACCTGCATCCAGGCCATCCTGGAGGAAAGCTAAGAAACGGGGAAGACAAAAAGATGAGGTATGGCAGGGACGATTTTCACACCATCTGATATAAGTGCACCACATCCGATGGTAGATACGAGCCCAAACTGGCTTACGAGCTCGCAACAGAGTATTCACAACTCTAGGAGAGAATCCTCTAGACCGCTAAAGGCTTGCTTTAACAGCTATGCCGCAAAAGTTAGCAGAGGCAAGTCCTGATGTCTGAATGGGCCTTGGAGACGGAGGTGGTATCGCAGTGGTAGATGCACTCCTTGACCTACTGCCATCAAGATAATGTCTGCGTACCAGACTTTCCTCGGGCAGGCGGGAGCTACCAGAATCACTGGGAGTCCCACTTGCTTTCCTCGTTTGAGAACGCGGTAAATCATGGGTACAGGGAACAGATATCAACCTGAAGTCCCAGGGCATCGTCATGCCGTCGACGGCTACTGCCAGGGGGTCCCTTGCCCTTGCGCAGAATCTCAGGACCTTCCTGTTGTCCCATGAGATCCAGGTCCGGTAGACCCCATTTCAGGATCAGCAACTGGAAGACTGCCAGATGTAGGGACCACTCCCCTTGGTATCACTGCATGACGGCTTAGCTAATCTGCCTCCCAGTTCCTGATGCCCGAGATGAACACCACTGAGATTGAGGGAACATCCTGTTCTGCCCAGGCAAAGATTTGTGCAGCCACTGTCACTGCTGCACTTCTGGTTCCACCCTGTCTGTTTACATAAGCCAATGCTATGGCATTGTCAAACTGCAACCTGACTGGACAACCCTGAAGCAAGGTCTGGGCGCCCCGAAGAGCCAGTAGCATGACCTTCAACGCAAGAAAGTTGATTGACCGGGAAGACTCCTGAGTCGACCAAAGTCCCTGTAGCCTTAAGTGAAGGGGACAGCTCCCCAGCCCCTCAAGCTGTGTCTGTGGTTACTATGATCCAGGACCATGGGGCAAAGGACCTGCCTACTGCCAGGTGATCCTGGACCAACCTCCACTGAAGAGACACCCTTGCTTGTGAAGGCAAGCGGATGCTCTGGCGTTCCAAATGCAGATGGGAACCTGACCACTTTGATTATAGATCCCAGTGGAAGCAGCAGGAATAGAACCGACCGTAAGGAATTGTTTTGAAGGTCGACACCATCTTCCATAGGACACGCATGCATAAGTGGATGGTCGGTCTGTGAGTGGCCAGGACCTGTGTAGTTAGTGCCCGTAATGACCTGGCCTTGTTCTCCGGGAGAAACACCTTTTGTTCTCTGGTGTCCATGATGAGCCCCAAGGTGGTCATCCTCTGGTAGGGAATCAATTGTGATTTCCTTAGATTTATTACCCATCCATGGTGCTCCAAGATCTGATGGTGTCAGGTGCTATGTCAACAGCATCGCTGATGCAGCCTTGAGGAGTAGGTCCTCTAAATATGGTATTATCTTGGCCCCTCTGGAACGAAGACATGTTGCCATTACCAACATGATTTTTGTGAACACTCTGGGCGCTGTAGAGAGGATGAAGGGGAGTGCCCGGAATTGGTAGTGAGCTAATCCTACCGAAAAGCTGAGAAGTGACTGATGTCCCTCCCAAATGGGGACATCAGTCCTATATATCTATTGATGCTAAAAATTTGTCTGCCTCCAGTCCATCGATCGGAGGGATTCCTTACCGTTGTAGATTTAACATTTTTAGAATTAAGATTGGTCGGAATGAGCCATCCGGCTTTGGGACCAGAAACAGGTTTGAATAGAACCCGTCTTTTCCGATTGTCTGGTGCCGTGCAAATGACTCCTGCAGTAAAGAAGAGAAGCGACACAGAGCCGCATTGCCCGCCTACTTTCTGGATTGCGGGGCAAGGATTTTGCAAAGAAACGACGAGGGGCTGGACCTTACAAGTCTATCATATACCCTCTCGTCATGATACACGAATCAAAAGGTCTTGGGAGGACTCTATCCACTGTTCTTTGAACAGAGTCAAATCGCCCCCCCCCCCCTACTCCTGCTGCCGCAAGAAGGGGTGGATGGCAGTCAGGATGCTGTTTTTCCCGTAGATTTTGCGGACTTCCATCTCGTAGTGAGGGAGGACCTACATCTATAAGAGTGTCCCCTTCTACCGGTAGGTTTGCCTCTAGTCGTCTGACCCCTAGCAAAAGAGCCCCCCCGAAAGGAGCCAAATTGAGGTGGTTTTGTCTTAGTAACGTTCACTGGCAGATAAGTGCTTTTACCACCCGTGGCCTGGCAAATCATATTGTCCAATTCAAGGCCAAACAAACTTGCGCCTGAATATGGTAACATTTCAAGTGATTTTTTAGATTCTGTATCTGCGTCCCAGGACCTCAGCCATAGGGTCCTTCTCGCTGCCACCGCGGAAGCCTGTATGGAGGAGGAAACAAAGGCTGCATTTTGAGCCGCGTCATATAAGTATCCAGAGGCTTCCTTTAGAAGCAAGGCAAGGGGAAACAATTCTGAATCCTGAAGTCCTTTGGCCAATTGTTCTGTCCATGCTTCCATCGCTCTGGCAACCCAAGCAGATGAAAACATGGGTCTGAAAGAGGCACCTGCCACTACAAAGATAGATTTTAACTGATCCTCGACCTTGCGTTCAGTGGCATCTTGCAGGGCTGCTGTACCCGGCACCGGAAGCGTAGTGTGGCGAGCTAAACCGGAGTGTCAACCTTTGGGATCTGTTCCCAGCAGGGTCAGGTCCTCTTCCTGTAGCAGGTCCCCGTTCGGCTCTCACAAGACAGAGTAGTGCCGCTCTCCCATAGAAGTGTGCTCTTTATCTGTAGAACACACTCCTCAGATCCAGAGGGGAGAGGTTGGTCAGCTTGATACATTAAAGTTAACTAGTTAAATGCCAACTCCACGCTCCCCTCATAAAACCCATGGTAGCAGTGTCCCCCCCGATAGGATGAAAGAGAAATGGGATATTTTCCATACCCAATTTGTCTGAACAATCTATACATATTTTCTTTTTGTGGCCTTTAAAAGCACCATATGTTTTTAGTATCAGGTGTAGCTTTGTTATAAACAGACATGCACTAAAGAAAGAAATATAAAACATAAGTAACTAGTCCTTGCAATCATAAATGTGAGCAGCAGACAAAACTGGTCTCCAATCTTATGATAATCTATATACCTGTCAGTATAGGGCTCACTGGTTCAGAAGATGAAGGGCAGCATTAAAGAAAGCAGAAAGCCGATACCTTAACACTTTTACACCCTAACCTCATTCCGCAAAGTGTCAAAGGTATGCTGAATCACTGGAAGGGTAGTTCGATATCCCCATAAAACATTCTTCCAAAACATGGGAAGCAACGCAAAATGCCACAACAGTTCTTGCTACACATGGAAAGTGTTGGGCTTTTTTGGCTGGTTACCCGATTAATTGCGCATCAGATGTGGCAAGAGGCAGGTTGTATTGCAGTTCTGATTAAGTAATGTGCACCACATTCCTTGTGAGCATTACCCATATTTATCTGGCTTCTACAGACACCAAAAGTCATTGCCCATCTTAAGATAAGCAAAGAGAACTTCTATAAGATGGGTGCAAGCCATATGTCACTGTTGCTGCATTGTTAATTGCTTCTCCATATAACAATAACACGTTGCTTAGGTAGTTTTAACAATTGTGAGCATCTGAGACACATTGATCAATTTCTTAAAATTGCAATTGCATATAAAACAAGAAGGATAGTCATTGATAATAAGACTGATTGGTTAAAAAAAAACAAAAAAAACAAAACCACAACTGACACTGTCACTACCTTGAAGTCTGAAGACAATTGCTGATAGACCAGAGCCTATATCCATTCATTTCAATACTTTCTAGGGGAGCATTAGGACAGCTGCTGTAGCTCACATTCTTGTTGCGGTTATGAGCATTAACCAAACTTATAAATAAATTATTTCATATACACCTGACATAGAAGTAAAGCTCAGGCCTGTGCATAGCTTACCTGACAAGCGTGGAAAAGGCGAGCAGCATACAGAAAGAAAGGGAGACAAACCGCACTCCAGCTGGAGTCGCTGGTGGACGGCTGGTCATGAGCTGAAGCACTTGCTCCGCTTCTTCATCTGTTGGCCTACAAGGATAATATAAATGCCATAAGCAAAGCTGTGAAGCAGGAGAATGGCAGCACTGGAGTATCTCCATAAGCAAAGTACAGTTCTAAACACAGAAAATCCTTATGGTCAATTTATCAAGTTTAGTAATCCTGATATTGTGAGTAACAAGGCTACTTGTTAATGTGCAATATGACTTTCTCAATTCAGTGTTATTATTATTTTGCATTTGCTGTGAAAGTCGCTAACCAAACATGAAATCTTCTGCATAACACAAAAATCAAAGATCAGAACAAAATTACCACTAGATTATAACTTCAGATTGCTGGCTAATGGCATGTGAACACTTTTCTTTAATACTTCACACCTCAGATATTTGTCCAGAGCTCCATACAGAAGGAAAAGTTAATTCATTTGTTGCAATAGCTACAATGGATTTTATGAAAAAAAAAGAAAAGAAATGAATAGGGTACGTACTTAAGCCCAGCAATTCCCATCAAGGCACAGTATAAACGTAACAGGGCACTGGCTTTGACTACATGTTCCTCTTTGAGCCCACAATAGACAGGAATTCTATACTCAGTGTCGCCCTCCTCTGGCACTTGTGTGTTTTTCTCAGCTGGGAGAATGCCCATTAACTCAGACAGGAGCTGCTTCCTCATTTGCCACAGCACAGAACTGCTGTTTTCTCTTCTTCTCTAAGGAGAGAGTATTAACAGTAATGATGCCACATTCTGTTAAACAAAATAAGAAGAATTCCTAGACAAAATTGCAAACTTTTCAACCACTTGGAAGGGACAATTAAGAAATAGAGAAGAAAAATAGAATAAAGAAGTTATAGCAACAAATAAAATCAAAAGTTTTAAAAAACAAAACAAAAAAAACAAAAACAAAAAAAAACATTAATACAAAGTAATTTCCCTTGCCTCCAATATTATTAGTTTATTGAGTTCCTCATGACCCAAAGTATATTTTGCTCTCTTTACCAAACTGGTAAACTTGGACCTCCTTTCACAAGAACCCCCTGTTCAACCTGTAAATTAGAACCTGATTTAGTGCCCTCTACGTCCCAGTCTCTAAATCTGTTGACCAAGGCTTTTTTTCAAGCCCTCACCCTTCCATTCCCTCCTAGTCCATATCTTATCCCCTACCTAACCCACTACCCTAACTTATGTTAACATGTGCATCTCAAGTCCATGCCTAAGTTTACACACTATGATTTATGTTCCCAGTATCCACTCTATTTTGTGAGAACAGAGTTTCTGGCTTTAAAAGGATATTTTGTGTAAAAGCTGAAATTACATTACTGTATTTTTCAATTGTTAAGGTTTTGATGCTTTCAATAAGTTAACATTCAGTTTACCATTAATGTAAATGTTTGGTTAGAGAATGTACGTCTTGTAACCTCTTTTGAACCCATAACCAATTATCTCATTTTACTGAACACATCCTACACTGAAATGTTTTTATTGGTGATTTTCATTTCAAATCACACAAAAAACTAAATATGCTGTTCACATAAGTATTCAATCCATGTTCTGGAAGTTTACACTGGTGAAAAAAAAATAGTCAAGGGATCATTATTCAGGTAATGAAGATGACATTTGCAAAAATGAAGACTAAAGAGCAACCCAAATAAGAGAGTGCTATAGTAATACAAAAACACATACATTAGGAAAAGGGTACAAATCAATATCCAAGTGTTTGACTGTCCCAGTGGAAACTGTAGGTTCAATTATCAGGAAGCGAAGCTACATCAAACCACCCAGACACTGTCTAGATAAGGGCATCCCTCTAAACTCTCTGCACAAAACAAGGAGAGTTGGAGGAGGAACCGCAGAGAGACCAACAATCATTTTGAAGAAGCTACAGATTTCAGCAGCGGTGACTGGTGTAAAGATGCACCAATCAACCATATTGAAAGCTGTGCATAACACTGGCCTGTACGGGAGGGTGGCACAAAAGAAGCCATTACTCAAAATGAACCATGTTCATACACATCTGGAGTTTACCAAAAAGCAGTAGCCCATTTATAATGTGGGAAATGGTTTTGTGATCAGATGAGACTAAGAAAGAGCTTTGTGGTGCAAACCTAAGCCTGTCCACACCTCAATAATATCATACCTACAGTGAAGTACGGAGCTGATAGTATTAAGTTCAGTGTAGAATTCGTTACTCAGTAAAACAAGAGAATTGTATGTGAACTGCTTGTGAAACATAGTTTGAGATCAACAGACATCTTCTTTAACAATGTGTATGCCAGGACTTCATTTAAGTTGGTTACACCATTAGCTAATATTAACTAACAAGAAAACCTTATGCAATTTCTAGGTTTCAATAAAAGGACATCACCACTGTAAATATATACCCAAGATGGCAATGCAATCTCACCAGCTGACCATTCCGAATAAACGTTCCAAACCAGGTCCGAACTTTAGCATTGGTCCCAAGGAGCAGCCCGCTCACAAAACACACCATGTTGCTCACACCATCATCATCAGCCTCATTTTTAGTATGGTCCAGCATTAAAGCCACACCAAGCCCTGGAAGGTGGCATTCTTCTACCTGTCACATATAAGAATTATCCGAACAAGTTAATTAAGTGGTTTGGGTTAAAAAATAAGTTGTGTAGTATGAACATATCCATAATTTGCAACCAGCAGACATTTTACTATGCCTCATGCCATTATGTTTTTAAACAATCACCAATAAGAATAAGAGGATTTCCTATAATCCAATCAAAGAGTGGCTTCTTACCACCATTCCTCGCACTTTAAGAGCCTGAGACGGATTCATCTTGCACAGCTGACGCAACGCTTCAGTTCTGCGTCTCCCTCCAGCACTCTCCTCATCTTGGCGCTCTCCGTTCTTTATCAAACTGCTGCAAACTATTATAAATAGAGAGTGAAGCGGTAAGTGCTGCTGTTAATGCTTCTACAAAATAGTGTGGGGTATAAACTGCATTAAGTGTGTCAAATTATATATATATATATATATATATATATATATATATATATATATATATATATATATATATATATATATATATATATACACATATACATACACACACACACGTTAACCCGTGCATGATACTCATGCATTCTAGTCAAATCTAGCTACTTAAGGTGTTAAAAAGGTTCTTGTCATGCATTTGGGCCATAGCCCAGGCCTCAACCACCAACCACTCCCCACTGTCACTTCTCCTTCAAGAAATATATATATATATTTTTTTTTTTTTAAATCTTTATAAACACTTTTAACAATTAACAAATTAAATTAACAAATTAAAAACATCTTAGTATACCAAATTTCAGCCCTTTCTGATTTTTTTTTTCCACACACACTAAGAATTTAGTAGGTCAGTGTATAACTCCGCCCAGCAGGTGGCGCTGCAGCTTGGTTTTATTTTTTCCACACAGACAGACAGACTAACACACGCCACTAGACATTTATATATATATATATATATATATATATATATATATATATATATATATATATATATATATATATATATATATATATATATATATTTGGGCAGTTAATACATTGTGGCATGTGAATGGTTGTATAATAATAGAACCCACTGCTATCGCTACTTGACATTAGGTTTTAAATTTGGGCCCTGGTAAAGTAGGATTTTTACGCACCATAAAATCTGTTTCTTTGACTCCATTGGGTGACACTGCGCACCCTCATTTTGCTCTAAAAATGGTTCTGCTCTGTTTTAGTTACTTTGTTCTGGTTTTTGTCTTGTTGTCTTTTCCTCTCTGCTTGGTTATACAAAACTGAGCTTGCTTTGACAGAGGAGTCCACCTACTAAACCCCAATGTACCGCAGTGCCCCCAATGGTAGGAAAGAAAAAGTAAGAACAGGGACTATTGTCTTTTTGTGCCAGAAAGACTTTGCAACAATCTCAATAAAACAGCCTAATTGGATTAGAATAAATGTTATTAGTAATTGGATTTTAATGTGAAACTATGTCAACTTTAAGGTTGATTACATGAGGAAGCTGTTATGCAGCTAACTAGGAATATATTGAGTCCTGGTAAAATACAGGAACATTTACAAAGAATAAATTCAGAGTTACTAATCCTCTGCAATGATCTAGAAATCACTCGCCTTCATTGAAGCTGTCTGGAACATTAGCCACCAGCAGACACAGAAACCAGGCCCCATTGCGAACATGGAGCAGAGCTTCAGCCATATCAGTGATCGGCAGGAGCGTATGCAATTCTGTAACAGAGAAGAGTGTAGCAATACAGTAAAATGTCTGATATTTATATTCATTTAGTAAAAGTGTTGAGTCATGTTATTACAATTACCATTTATGAAAGATTAAACCAAAACAAACTAAAAAAGTTACAACAGTATTCCTATCCATATTATTTTAAATGATGTGGAAACTGAAAACTTCAGAGTCCTTTATTATATGTTAAAAAGACAAGTTCTCAAGTTGCTTCTAAGCAATGAATCAAGCCCATCTCCTAAAAGCACAAAGTGGTCACCGTTTCATGATTTCTTGCACCTGAGTTTAACTAAATGAAAATGACTTCCCTGACTAAGCATTACAAAAGCATTATCATCCAAACCCATCAAAGCCTTTCAAACTGATATTCAGCAGTCTGCCAAATACCCAACATCCTGTAATACCTGCTTGTAAAATGCAGAGCACATCTGCAGCTTCCTCCATGTGCACAGGACTTTCAAACAGTTCTGAGGACTTCAGAAAGTATTCACCATTCGAATCTGCAACCTACAAAAAAAAAAATAATAAAAAAAAAAAAATGGTAAAAATGTCATGATACAATAGGAGAACTATAAATGAATAAATAAAAAAGGAAAGGTGCAAAATAATAAAAATATTACGTGCTCTTCCATTAAACATTTGTTTCTATAATTTGGAAAATACATGTAGAAGCAGTGGTTCAGCATTTTAAACTGAAACATATTAAACCTAACTTTATTTCAAGAAACTCATACCTTATTCATTATTGCCAACAACTCACTGAGCACTAGCCGCAACCGACGAGGAGAATCACTGTGCTCAAACTCCAATGTCAGACCATGCTGAAGCTGTGATACCAAGATACTTTCTCCAGTACCGCCTCCAAGCTTGTGCCTAGGGAGAATATTAGCCAATGAACAATTACTATAAACAACAACTTCTTACACCAATGTCACCCAGCACCTATTGCCAGAGTGCTACACCCGGCTGTTTTTACTTGCCACCCAGTTCTTGGAGCCAAACAGAGTCCTATATTCAGAATAAACCATTGTTTCTCCTACTAGAACAGGCACTATGTGAGCACTACAGCCAGCTGTGTGTGTTAGACCACTGACCATCAGTCCTGGCAGGTGTGGGTAATAACCACCAACAGTTTTCCATATTATTACAACTGTCCCCACCCGGATACTTTTTAATGCTACCCAGCTGGCAAAATTTTCTGGGCAGAACACTGTGCACACAAAAGAGACAAACAGAACTCTCTAAAATATAATTTGACAAGATCAGTTGGATAACAGGAAAAGCTACAGGATTATTTTTTTTGTAATACCTGGTTGCCATGCATTAACATGTTGCCTCTACACACAAAAGAACTTCTCAAAATAAAGTTTTCAGCTTACATCATGGTATATTTTGGAAATATTGTCGAGTAGAACACCACAAAATTCTCAGCTGTTGATATTAGTAAAAAGAGGATTTTTGACTCACCGTAAACTCCATTTGTCATAGTTCATAGGGGGGACACTGCTAGACAGTGGTCCTAGGAGTCAAGGCACTTTAACAAAAAAAAAAAAAAAAAAACTTGCGAGTTAGCTCCACCTCTATATACCCCTTCCACAGGAAGGGGTATATAGAGGAGGTCCCTCAATGGACTATGAGAAATGGATTTTATGGCGAGTCAAAAATCCTCTTTTCTCTTACGTCCTATTGGAGGATACTGCTAGATATAGGAGGCATACTAATGCTACCCCTAAGGGAGGGATTGCTCAGACACTGCTGTTCGCAAAACCCTAGAAGCCAACAAACCACACTTGTGCTCAAACAGGTCAGTGGTTTTGCGAAGTCCTGCAGTTTGGTCTACATAGCACCTAAGTGCTCTGACCACGTCCAGGAGTATCAAGGACTGATCCGAAGACCATAAACTCAGAAAGAAGGCAAGTACCACAACCTCCTGATTCAAATGTAAGCGAGAGACAACTTCTGGAACAAAGGAGGGCTTGGCGTAAAGCACCACCCAGTCTAAATGAAAAACTAAGAAGGGTGGAGCACAAGACAACACCCCCAACTCAGACACTCGGTGTGTAGAATACTACATCAGTAGAAAAGCCACCTTCCAGGTAAGATACCAAAGCTCCACAGAGTCTAAAGGTTCAAACAATTCTTTAACGAAGGCTTGAAGAACCAAATTTAGATGTCATGGCTTAACCATGTGAACAAGCAGGGGTAGCACATGAAGCACCCCCTGTAAAAAGGTGGGAACCTTCGGCAAGATGGCCAACTTGCGCTGAAAGAACACAGACAGCACTGGAACCTGCAACTTCAAAGAATATAAAACGCAAGCCCTTGTTAAGGCCTGCTTGGAGGTTGAAACGAGAGTTGTGGGAACAATTAGTATTACACCAAAGAACATATGCCTTCCTGACCCGATAGTTGCTTGCCGCGGAGGAAGGAACTTCCAGGTTTTAATCATTGTTTTTACTACAGATGTGGAAAACCCCTTTGCCTGGAGAATCATAGGTTTCAATAGCCACGCTTTCAAAACCAGCCATTACGGGAAGATCCTAGTACCATGCTCGGCAAGCCCAATCTGGAGCAAGTAGAATGGCCCTCACTCATTTTGAGAACCCTCGAAAGCATGGGAATTGAAGAAAAACAGGAAGACCAGGTGAAACTGCCACAGGATCACCATGGCGTCCATGAATCCTGCGGCTGGATCCCGGGATTTTATGTTTAATAAGGGAACCTTGAAGTTCAGCTGGGATGCCTTCAGATCTGGCCGATCCCCACGGTGGACTAGAAGGTCGAATACTTCCCTGGAGAGACCATTCTCCTGGATGGAACGTGTTGTGGCTGAGATAATTGACCTCACAGTTTTTCCCTGGGATAAAGACTGTTCCGCCCACAACATTATTTTGGAAGCTTCTTTCATGGCTCTGCTACCCTTGTAGCATTGTCTGACTGGACTCTCCGCGACTTTCCTCGAGGAAAGCTCAGAGCTTGAACTAGTACGTTATAAGTTGTCCAACGCTGCAATGCATTAGCCCTTTACAGGGGATCCGCTGGATCTGCTGAAGGGGTAAAAGGTCCAAAACTTGGGATGCTTTCGAATGACCCGCGTAACTGGCAGAAAGGGTCTTTTTCCCCATCTGTGGCCTTTAGTATGAGCTGGCTTAACCATGCTCCAAATAGGGAAATGCCATCAAAAAGCACAGCTTCCATGGTGCCCTTAGAATTAGGGATGTGCACCGGCGACTTTTGAGGTCTCGTGTTTTGTATCCGGATTTTCGTTATTTTTGGGGTTCGGATTTGTCTCGCAAAACACTTGACGAAAGGTCTCGGTTCGGATTTAAGGTTTTGGATTGGGATTTTTTTTGAAAAAAACATAAAAAGTTTAAAAATCAAGTTTTTGGGCTTATTTTCACTCCTAGGCTATTATTAACCTCAATAACATTCAATAACAAGCATTTCCACTAATTTACAGTGTATTCTGAACACCTCACAATATAGTTATTAGTCCAAAACGTTGCAACAAGGTATCTTTCTGGACTGCGTAGAGGAGTGGGTCACCACAATATATATTAAAAACCCTGAACTTTTATGATTCGCACCAATAAATGTACCTGGACTGCGTAGAGGAGTGGGTCACCACAATATATATTAAAAACCCTGAACTTTTATGAATCGCACCAATAAATGTACCTGGACTGCGTAGAGGAGTGGGTCACCACAATATATATAATAAGAAAACCATCAACTTGTTTGATTCGCACCAATAAATGTACCTGGACTGCGTAGAGGAGTGGGTCACCACAATATATTAAAAACCCTGAACTTTTATGAATCGCACCAATAAATGTACCTGGACTGCGTAGAGGAGTGGGTCACCACAATATATATAATAAGAAAACCATCAACTTGTTTGATTCGCACCAATAAATGTACCTGGACTGCGTAGAGGAGTGGGTCACCACAATATATTAAAAACCCTGAACTTTTATGAATCGCACCAATAAATGTACCTGGACTGCGTAGAGGAGTGGGTCACCACAATATATTAAAAACCCTGAACTTTTATGAATCGCACCAATAAATGTACCTGGACTGCGTAGAGGAGTGGGTCACCACAATATATTAAAAACCCTGAACTTTTATGAATCGCACCAATAAATGTACCTGGACTGCGTAGAGGAGTGGGTCACCACAATATATATTAAAAACCCTGAACTTTTATGATTCGCACCAATAAATGTACCTGGACTGCCTAGAGGAGTGGGTCACCACAATATATATTAAAAACCCTGAACTTTTATGAATCGCACCAATAAATGTACCTGGACTGCGTAGAGGAGTGGGTCACCACAATATATTAAAAACCCTGAACTTTTATGAATCGCACCAATAAATGTACCTGGACTGCCTAGAGGAGTGGGCACTGGGCACCACAATAAAATATATAAAAAACCTTCAACAGGTCTGCATTACACTACACATACGGCTGCTCCTCCATCCTCTCCATCATATACATGTTGGAGTTTTAGCGTGTGACAACCTCTTGTTTTTGATAATGTCAGTGCATTTTGAATATTTTTCAATTTGCCCCACACCACTGAATGTACTTTATCTATGATACGCAATACGCATCTATCTATCTTGACTGCGTAGTGGGGTGGCCCCGGTACCCAATTTGATACCGGGGCCACAATAAAATAAATACACCCTCCACGTGTCAGAATTCCACCAAACAAGTATCTGGACTGCGTAGTGGGGTGGCCCCGGTACCCAATTTGATACCGGGGCCACAATACCTCCTCCAAACATGGTACAGACAATTCGTCATTGAGATCCCATCAAGTATGTTAAAGACAGACAGGGTCGAAGTGTTATTGGTTGACTTTGTAAACCAAAAAACTGTCCCTGTTGCACATAGTCGTGCAATGAAGACTGACTTTTTCATTTAAAGGCACCATCTTTCAAGTGTAGTGTTTGTAAGTCTAAGTCATATTATACTTTTGGTAAAATTGGTTTATTTTGTTCCTCTTTATGGTAACTACTAATAGAATTAAAGTATTAAATAGAAGCGGCAGTTTCTCTTTATGGTAATTAGTAATAGAATTAAAGTATTAAATAGAATTAAAGTATGAAATAGAATTAAAGTATGAAATAGAATTAAAGTATGAAATAGAATTAAAGTATTAAATAGAGTGGTATAGAGTTGTAGTGTGGTATAGATAGAGTGGTCCCCACAATATAATAATAAAACCCTCAACTGGTCTGAATTCCACCAAACAAGTATCTGGACTGCGTAGTGTGGTGGCCCCGGTACACAATTTGGTACCGAGGCCACAATATAATTAAAAAATTGGGCATCAACTGTCACCGTTGTTTAATATCTGATACACCTAAATATGGACTGCACAGTGGAGTGGCCCCGGTAGTAAATTTGGTGCCGGGGCCACAATACCTCCTCCAACTTCCAAGTGTAGTGTTTATAAAGACAGACAGCATCGAAGTGTTATTAGTTGACTTTCTTAACCCTAAAATTGTCCCTGTTGCAAATATTCGTGCAATGGACAGTTACTTTTTTATTGAAAGACTCAAGCTTTCAAGTGTAGTGTTTATAAAATATAAAACAACAATACAGTAGTTTTAGAGCACGTCAATACCTCGTTTTAAATTATGACACGGCATTTTACTTTTGGTTTAATTTCTTGAATTTTTTTAAATTTGGTTTTACTTTTTGAACATGGCAAACGACTGTTGATTGGTCATATAATGCAAAAAAAGATGGAATTGTCGTTGGGCCCTCACACCCACCCTTATGTTGTTGAAATAGGACATGCACACTTTAACAAACCAATTATTTCAGCGACAGGGCCTACCAAACAACTTTGGCTGAAATGATTGGTTTGTTTGGGCCCCCACACCAAAAAAGCTATTCATCTCTCCCTGTACAGACTAAACAGGCTCTACTGAGGCAAGATGTCATCCTCATCCTCAACCTCTGATTCCTCTCCCCCTACAGTGTGTACTTCCTCCTCATCACACATTATTAATTCGTCCCCGCTGGACTCCACAACCACAGGTCCCTCTGTAGTATCTGGAGGGCAGTGCTGTACTTCATTGAGGAATTGATTATTCATTTTTATAAACATCATTTTTTCAACGTTGTGAGGAAGCAACCTCCTTCGCCGCTCACTGACCAGGTTCCCCGCTGCACTAAAAACTCTTTCCGAGTACACACTGGAGGGGGGACAACTCAGGTAAAATAGAGCCAGTTTGTACAGGGGCTTCCAAACTGCCTTTTTTTCCTGCCAGTAACAATATGGACTGTCTGACATGTCTACTTGGATGGTGTCAGCAAAGTAATCATCCACAATTTTTTCTATTGTGACAGCATCCAATGCAGCGAGAGTAGACATGACTGCAATGGTTGGCAGGTCCTTCAGTCCGGACCAGATGTTATCAGCATCCCCGCCAGTGCCTCTTTTGGGAAAACTGAGCTTTTTCCTCGCAGCCATAGATGTGGAAGAAAATGAGGGTGGAGCTGTTGGCATGTCACGGTCCTCTTCAGAGGACAATCTCCTGACCAGCAGGTCTTTGCACCGCTGTAGACTTGTGTCCGCCGGAAACAGAGACACAACATACGCTTTAAACCGAGGATCGAGCACGGTGGCCAGAATGTATTCCTCTGACTTTAAAAGAGTGACCACCCTCGGATCCTGGCAAAGCGTACGAAGGGCTACATCCACAAGAGCTACATGCTTGGTGTAATCGCAATGGCTTACCAGCTCCTCCCTCACTTTCTCCAGCTGCTTCTGCAACAGCCTGATCAGGGGAATGACCTGACTCAAGCTGGCAGTGTCGGAACTGACTTCTCGTGTGGCAAGTTCAAATGGCTGCAGAACCTTGCACAACACGGAAATCAGTCTCCACTGCGCTTGACTGAGGCGCATCCCCACTCCTTTGCCTATGTCGTAGGTGGCTGTGTAGGCCTGAATGGCCTTTTGCTGCTCCTCCATCCTCTGCAGCATATAGAGGGTGGAGTTCCAGCGCGTCACAACCTCTTGTTTGAGGTGATGGCAGGGCAGGTTCATGCTTTTTTGATGTGCCTCTAGTCTGCGGTAGGCACTGGCTGAATGCCGAAAGTGTCCAGCAATTTTGCGCGCCACCGCAAGCATCTCCTGCACACCCCTGTCACTCTTGAGGTAATGCTGCACCACCAAATTAATGGTGTGGGCAAAACATGGGACGTGCTGGAAATTGCCCATATTTAATGCCCGCACAATGTTACTGGCATTGTCTGACACCACAAATCCCCATGAGAGTCTAAGTGGGGTAAGCCACTGGGAGATAATTTCCCTCATTTTCTCTAATATGTTGTCAGCGTTGTGCCTCTTATTAAAGCCTGTAATGCACAATGTTGCCTGCCTTTGCATGAGCAGCCATTTTGTAGATGCTGCTACTGATGCAGCTGTTGCTGTTGCTGCGGAAGGGGATGCATCTACCCAGTGGGCTGTCACAGTCATATAGTCCTTCGTTTGCCCAGAACCACTTGTCCACATGTCCGTGGTTAAGTGGACAGTGGGTACAACCGCATTTTTAAGAGCACTGAGGACACTTGATCGTACTTCTCTGTACATTTTTGGTATCGCCTGCCTAGTGAAGTGGAATCTCGACGGGATTTGGTACCGGGGACACAATACCTCCATCAACCCTCTAAATCCCACTCCACTGATGGCGGACACCGGGCGCACGTCTAACACCAACATTGCAGTTACAGCCGCAGTTACACGCTTTGCAATAGGGTGACTACTATCGTATTTTGTGGTCATGGCAAACGACTGTTGGACGGTCAATTGTTTTGTGAAAGACTTAGCGGTCTTACGACTTCCCCTCTGGGAAGATGACCGACTAACAGCAGCAACAGCAGCAGTGGCAGTAGTAGGCGTACCGCTGCAGGATTCCTCGGATGAATCCCGTATTGAGGAGGACTCAGTCTGGCTGCTGACTTGGGCTGCAGGACTGAATCTGATGGAGATTGTGGAGGAAGTTGACGAGGAGGGTGTTGCTGGTGTGTATCCAACTGGACCACGGGATTTAGGTGTCCCTGTACCGATGAGGGTCCTAGCCCCAGTTCCTGAACTAACCACTGAACTATGAAGGTTATTCAGGTGACGTATAAGGGAGGATGTTCCTAGGTGGGCAAGATCCTTACCCCTGCTTATTTGAGCTTTACATAAGCTACATATGGCCATACATAGGTTGTCTGGATTTGGATAAAAATAACTCCAGACCGAAGAGGTGCATTTTTTGGTCTTCTGACCAGGCATGACGATGGGCTTTTTCATCCCATGGACATCAGCTGTTTCCCCCCCTGGTGCCTCATTTACAATAACCACATCACCATCCTCATCATCAAGTTCCTCCACAGCGCCAGCTACATCATCAATAGCCTCCTCCCGAGCCACCTCTTCCCGTACAGTGATGGGAAGGTCAGGCTTGACAACCACCAACATCCTTGGACTCGCCTTGTGGATTTGTGATAATTTCTCTTTAGAAGGCAGAGTTGTTTGCTGTTTTGTTGCTGACAGCATAACTCTCTTCAATTTTTTGTAGGGGGGGGGGGGAGGAGGAGGAGGGCTAAGATCCGTGGGTGAAGCTGAACCACTAGTCATGAACACGGGCCAGGGCCTAAGCCGTTCCTTGCCACTCCGTGTCGTAAATGGCATATTGGCAACTTTACGTTTCTCCTCAGATGATTTTAAGTTTCTCTTTTTGCTACTTTTTCTTAACTTGGGCTTTTTGGATTTTACATGCCCGGTACTACGAGATTGGGCATCGGGCTTGGAAGACGACGTTGATGGCATTTCATCGTCTATGTCATGACTAGTGGCAGCAGCTTCAGCATTAGGAGGAAGTGGGTCTTGATCTTTCCCTACTTTATCCTCCAAATTTTTGGTCTCCATTATATGTAGCACAAGATACTGCAGAATGTGTGAACTTGGTAATATTGCAGTACCAATGAACTTATACTGCTGGATTGGTTTTGCAAATTTGGTTATAATTATTATATTTTTTTTTAAATTTTTTATTTTTTTTTATTTTTAAAAAACTTGGGAATAATGGGGAAATAACTATGCCCTTAGAAGCCCTTAGAAGCACAGAGCACAGGACACAGCACCACTGGACTGAACAGGACACGGCACAGGACCCAGCAGCACTACGGAACTCAGCAGGACAGAGCACAGGACACAGCACCACTGGACTGATACTGCAGAATGTGTGAACTTTGTAATATTGCAGTACCAATGGACTTATACTGCTGGATTGGTTTTGCAAATTTGGTTATAATTATTATATATTTTTTTTTTTTTTTAAATTTTTTATTTTTTTTTACTTTTTTTTTATTTTTTAAAAACTTGGGAATAATGGGGAAATAACTATGCCCTTAGAAGCACAGAGCACAGGACACAGCACCACTGGACTGATACTGCAGAATGTGTAAACTTTGTAATATTGCAGTACCACTGGACTTTTACTGCTGAATGTGTGAACTTGGTAATATTGCAGTACCAATGGGCTTATACTGCAGGATTGGTTGTGCAAATTTTGTGGTAATTAAAAAAAATTAAAGTAGTTTTTGGTATTTTTTTAAATAACTTTTTTTTATTTTTTTAAACACAGGGGAATATTGGGGAAATAACTATGCTCTTAGAAGCACAGAGCACAGGACACAGCACCACTGGACTGAACAGGAGACAGCACAGGACCCAGCAGCACCACTGACCTCAGAAGGACAGAGCACAGCACACAGCACCACTGGACTGATACTGCAGAACACAGGACAGCACAGCACAGCACAGCACAGAACTAAACAGCACAGCACAGAACTAAACAGCACAGCACGAGATCTACTAGGACAGAGGACCACCTAACACACCCTCCCTCTACCCTGATCAATGCCCGAGTGAAGATGGCGGCGACTAGCGGGGAATTTATAGGATCCGAGTATCGCGAGATCCGACAACGGGATTATGAGTCAGAGCCTCAGTTTGAGATTTGAATTTGGCGCCAATACCCGGATCTGTCTCGGATCCGCAACGTTCGGGTGGGCTCGGATTTCATAAATCCGAGTGCGCTCATCCCTACTTAGAATCCATGTCCACGGACCAAAACCAAAGCAACTTCACTGCAATAATTAGTGCCGAGAGATTAGATATAACAGATATAGTATCCAAGAATGTCTGGCCTAGGAATTCAGATGATGCTCTGATGATATTGCCTTATTATCATAGCAGCTGTCTATCAAGCCTATTTAAGGCATTTGGGTGTGACTCACAGGCCAGCCCTTGCTAGATGTAAACTCCTATACCTGGGAGATGAGTGCATCTGACTTTAACTGCATTTTAATGGTGTTTAATGCATATAGGTCAGTGTAGGACCTGCATATAATGAGGTGCCCTTGACGCTGGGATGCAGGCTTAAATGTATTGATCAAAATATAACCGAATACCTCATATTTTCATTTTGCTAAATACACACAGATATGCAGTGTTACGGATAAGCACTGACAAATGTCTTTTGTTTTGTATACATATGGGCATTTATATTGCCATGCAGCTGGTACCATATACAATATGGGATATACCAAGCACAAGCTTGTTTTTGCTCTGGTTTTGTTTCATAGTATTCAAGAATGCCTGACCTAGGAATTCAGAGGATTCTCTGATGTGATCCGTTAGGTCCAACAACTCAGCTAGGGGCAACCATCATGTAGACCAGTGTCTTACTGTTCTGCCCAAGCTTAAATGGCCTTTTTTACCCAGGCTGTAGACATGACCGAACTGAAAATACTGCCAGCCACTTCAGAAGCGGAACAGACCAAGAAATCACATTTCTTGTCTGTGGCGTCTTGAAGTGAAACTTCCCCTTTGTACCGGAAGAGTAGTGGTTCTAGTCACCCGGGCTGGAGGTGGATCAACCTCTGAAATACTTTCCCATTTCACAGATTTCTCTACCGGTAGAGGAATCTGAACTTTCCTGGCATATGAAATCAGTGGTCAGGCTCTTTCCATGCCTCTGAAATCATGTCCAGTAATTGGGGAGATCAAGGAAAACAAATGAGCAGTTTCATATGCCTTTTAAAAAGCAAGAAACCAACTGCATGTGACAATTCTGGGTTCGTGAAACCTAAAGTCTGACGAACCCCTAACACCAAATTATCCCTGTCCTAGACAATGGATGATTCTTCCATGATACCAGATTCCTCTTCCCCAGAAACTCTGGGAATTTCGCCCTCTTTCTCAGATGGGAGTGGAGTCGAGTATCCTAGTATTCTGTGACATCGGATGCTTGTGTGATGTTCTGTGTTATGCATTAAGCATGCGTTCCAATGAGGAAGAGGTTTTAGCCAATCTCTGGGCTGGTTCTGCAAGGGATTGCGCAAAGGTGAATTCCACATGGGCCACACCCGTAACGGGTATGACCCTTTGTGAATTAGACTTGTGTGATGCGGAAGTAGAATGGGAAGATTCCCCTACCTCACAGGCTCTGCACAGTGCCTCCGACTCAGACTGTCCACAAAACAATTTAGTGTTACGTTTTACACAATTATAATAACAGACTTTACAGCATTAGCCTTTTTAGAAGTCCCTTTGTCTGTCATGGTGTACAGATAGATCAATTAGATTAGATAAACACCAGTCTAAGCCTACTTGAGTATATACTCTATGCAGAGAACATAAATATATCAAAAGGTTTCAGTTTTGCAGGATTATATTCAGAATAGCTGTATTCTATATCTAAAGGGGGCCAGTGATTTTTATATAAAATGACAGGTATACCTGTAAAAATAGCCTATGCAAATAACTAATCTACAAAATATATCAAATCTATTTTAAGATGGAGATAAATTTGCAATATTTCTGTCAAAAATGGCCACAGAGAATAATAACAATACATTATGGTGTCTAGTTTAACCAATGGATTACAAAAGAAGAAAATTTTAGGTGAGGATCACAAACAGACTTGTGACAGAGTTAAAAAAAAAAAAAATACTTAAATAAGACAACCTTTAACGTGTTGGTGTCTGGAATGCACACCATGTACAGTTTAATACATTTGAGCCAATAAGTCAACACACCTTAGCTGTTGTTCTTTGTTGGCATCCTGCTCTAGTGCATGAAAATCCACAGACAGTAAGGCCACAATGGAATTCACTGCCTCCACTCCCGACAGAAGCCGGAGCAGCAACTTTTTGTCTTGAGCCCAGCTCTGGCTCTGGTCTGCTGGAGCACACAAAGCCATCCGAACCAGGCATGGCAGCAGAAGTCGCAGCTCTGGATCACTCAGAGCAGCCAAGCGGTCTACATCTACCTTCTGCATTGCTTCAAATGCATACGGGCTGACATAATGCAGACCTAAACTCTCACCCATTTTATTGCAGCTGTAAAAGAAAACAAAAATGAATTCAAGTTTTGTTAAAACTGTTACAGCTATTAATGAAAAACATTTGAAATTTGTTTCTCAAATCAAAGCTTATGAGGAATGACAGCAAATTAAGGGTCAATAACAATTAAAGAGTGGGTCACGAAGACCAAATCAGTGTCTTTCTGTGTTCATAAAAATGCCAGTAAAACAAAGCATCAAGAAGTGTGATAAGTGGCATTGATATTAATCACAAGTACAGTTCTATTTATGAAGACTAGTCACTACTCTGTACCAACTGTATTCTCTGTGGACACTTATGTACACTAAATGTTCTGCTCATTCAGGTCTGCGCATTGTTTTACTGCATGATTTAACCATAACAATATTTTACATAAACAGCCGAGTGTGTCATTTCCATCATCTGGTCATTACAATAAACACAGAGCATAAACAAATCAGTACCCTGCACTATAATTATTGGATGGATTTCTGTCCTCTGTTTAACCATGTAGCTATAAGGGATCAGGACAGTTTGTAGGTATCCATAAATATGAATGCAGAGTCCTTTTTGACAATTGCAATCAAAATATTTGTACTATTAAACTAATGTCACAAGCCTCCAAAGTTATATCCTGATATCTTTCACTGCATCAATGTTTCCCCAGTTTGTACATGCATTACACAAAGAAGCAAATAAAATGATTTACCATTCAACAGTCTGCTGTAGGAGCCGGAGCTAAAATATAGTTAAGCAGCCATAGAAGATGTGCACCAATTGATATCACTAGCAACTAAGACATTTAATAAAACACAGTATGAATAAACTCCATTGACTTTCTTTTCAGGTATTACAATCCCACTTGGACCTTTTTATACATAAAAGTACCTGAGACACCACCCAAAGGAAAGTTGTTGTTTTTGTTTTTTTGTTTTTTAAACAAAGCTGGTAGATCTGCCCGGAGACTCGTGGAGGTGTCAGGGATGTGACAGTTTGCTCATGTACAGGACAGAACGTTGTATACAGCCTTGTGTCTGGGTGCCCGGATCTGGCTCTGCGAACACACGCAGAGTCACACACATAATCTAACAGCGCCGATCCATTGATGCAGCGACACAGTGACTACTCCGTGTCCTCAATAGGAAACAGCAGACAGACTGAGAGCCGGAACCGATGTACAGTGTATGAGGTGCGATTGGGTGACGGATGTAGCGAGCAGCCGCAGCAGTGCACTTCCCCTGAAACATTAAGCACCGCCTATCAGGTCTTCGCAACCAATCAGAAGCTAGGCTGAGACTCAGAAACCGCAAAAGTCTCTATTGTTAAACTAGCGAGGCCTGTGATTGGTCGACATTTTAGTGTCGGGTTTGGTCTTTAGGGATTACAGGAAGGTTAAGACTAGTTGCCATTAGTCGGAAAGACACGGACTGCTGCTCGTGTAAAGTGGCTCATCTCTGTCTAATGTACTTACCCGAAGCTGTGATTTGTGTATGTAACCCCCGTCACTGTGTGTAGTGTGGGTTACACAGGTTACACAGTGCACCTGCTTCTCAAGCCCTGCCTAGCTGAGGGGCATGGGTGTAATTGACCAGGGGGTCCCTACACATGCAGGTATTTTACTACAAAGTCTCTGTGTAAATAGTGAAACACAGGTGATGTCAGTTTGTAGTGCAGCGTAATAAAAGTCAGAATAATTTGGGCACCAGACCATCTCTATCACAAACTGGACTCTTTATTTACACTCCTCTAACTCCAGCATGATGATCATAATGGTTCCATCAATACAGTAATTACTCTCTCCAGCACAGTTCTTAATAAGGAATATGAATATGGTTACAAGTATATCTCCTTCTGCACACATCTTACACTGCTGGTGTCAGAGTAGATACCAGGGTCTCATGGTCACAGTCAGCCTCGGACTGGCCTGCCGGGGAGCCGGGCTATCCACCGGTAGGCCCTGCTGCATTGAAGCTCCGCCCCCTCCATTGTTAGGGCGGAGCTTCAATGCATCTGACTCCCGACAAGGGGGACCAAGGCAGCAGGCATGAAAGAGGGAGAAGGGGGGCAAAGGCAGCAGGCATGAAAGAGGGAGAAGGGGGACCAAGGCAGCAGGCATGAAAGAGGGAGAAGGGGGGCCAAGGCAGCAGGGCATGAAAGAGGGAAAAGGGGGGCCAAGCAGCATGGCATGAAAGAGGAAGAAGGGGAGCCAAGGCAGCAGGCATGAAAGAGGAGGAAGGGGAGCCAAGGCAGCAGGCATGAAAGAGGGAGAAGGGGGGCCAAGGCAGCGGGCATGAAAGAGGGAGAAGGGGGGCCAAGGCAGCATGGTAGAGTGTGAAGGAGGGTCAAAGCAGCATGGCAGAGTGTGAAGGGGGGCCAAAGCAGCATGGCAGAGTGTGATAAAGGGGGGCCAGGAGAAGGGGGAGCAAAAGCAACATGGAGGGCGCAGTGTGATCATAAGAAGGAACAGCATTGTGATGAAGGGGCACAGTAATGTGTGTGTGATGGCACAGCGGGCTTGTGGCAATGTAATGTGTGTGAGGTAGGTGGTGGCTAACTACTGAGTGCTATTTTGTTTGTGGGGTGATATTGGGGCAATTTAATTTTATAGTGGGGACTATTAATTTAAGATAGGGTGGTTTGGGGGCTATTAATTGAATGTGGGGCTGAGTTTGAGGAGCATGAAGTATATTTATTAAATGTGAAAATGAATTATTTAATGGCAGTGATGGTTGCGGGAAATAGCTATATTTATTATACGTAAATGCTATTAATTTATTGCTGGGCTTGTTTGGAGGAGGGAGATAGTATTCCCATTTAGTAAATAAACCTATTATTTTAATGTTGGGGCTGGAGAAAGGCCTAAGTATTAATCGTGGGTCTTATTGATTTAATGTCGGGGCTGGTTGGAATTTTCTAAATGTACACAATTTTTTTTTACAAATAGGGCCCCCAATATTCCAGGATTCAGACAAGCCGCAACTAAAGAAACCAGCAGCCACAGGTGGTGACAAGAACCGGTAGAACAGTCTGTAAAATGTTCTGATTCTAGTGGGACAATCCCGATTTTTGGTGACTGTTCTGCCCAATCTAAAGGACAGGCCAAGACTGTGTACTCTTTATATACACACTGCATTCTTTATATACTACACTATGGTGCTAGCTGTCCTTTGTGGGCTGGCCACTCCCCCTCTAATGTTTGGTTCCGCCTCTATGATGGCTGGCCACACCCCCTCTGGTGGGCCCCTAGTGTTGTAGTCCCCCGGTGGGCCCTTCATGCCCCAGTCCGACACTGGTCACAGTAGTTCCACAGCTGTTCACAATTCAGCCTCTATTTCCAGTACACACATGCAGGAATCACAGGATGACTTGCCTCCAGCACACGCTTGTTGCTTTGACCCTTTTTCTGTGTAGCTCACAGCTCTGCAAGCAGAGGTAAAATCCCTGGGCTATAACACTTTTCACTGATGTTCTCTCTGCCCCTCTCTGGGTTCCCCACAACTGCCCCTCTTTGCTACAACCCTCTCTCCAGGGGTCTCTGCTCTTATATCCCTTAGTGTATGCATGCTGCCACTTGCAGAAATCTCCCCCTTCTCTCCAGGGGTCTCTGCTCTGGGGACTCTCTCCTTATTCAGGACACACATTTCTTGCCCTGGCGCAGTCACCACGCTCCTGCTCCCAGGCAATGCCAGGGGAGTCTGGGAGGTCCCCAGCTTCTCACATCATCTCTCAGACTGGGCTGGGTTGTCACTATAGCAACCAGTCTGAATCACTGCTCTTTCCACAAAAACCTAACTCACCACTAGGGGGCATAACATGTAAATCATAGGTTCATTAAATAAAAAATGTCCATTAGCCATGTAAAATTAGACTCATGAACCACACATGCTGCATTGTTATATTGCAATTGCGGCAGCATCTGGACTAGTGTCAGTAAGTTTTGTGTTCTATATTTTTACTCACTTGCAAAAGGTATGGTTTAGATAAATTCCCCAAAAGTAATAAAAACAATATAATGTAGACAGATGTGAGTGAAATATAGTGGGGAATTTTAAACAACTCATCTTTTTGGGTGAGATCAATTACGAATAAACTACTGGTGAGTTAAATGAGTTGAGTCTTCCGCCCTCTTCTATGTTATTTCATCAAGAATTCAATCTATCACCAAAAGTGCTCCAAGAAATTGAAATGTAGTTCTCACTGTGTGCCAATAAAAATAGTAAAAGTTCCCTCCCCCCTCCCCTTCCCTTTTTTTTTTCTGTATCCCTTAAAATTTGGAAGAAAATAAAAATACTATTGAAGTTAAAAAATAGTAAAAGTTACAGCGGACACTGCACACTAACAAAGGCTGCTGACATTGGGCAGTTAGGTCCAATGAAGCCCAAAGTGTACCCCTGCCGACAGAGACGCACCGGAAGTACCTGGCCAGCCATTTCCCTAAATCTTCTCTTCCGGTCAATCTGGCGCCATCTCAGACACTCCCATGGGCATCACAAGCTGATGAAAATAGGCCTCCCAGTGTCATATATTCAGAAAGGAGATTTGTAGATCCAAAGTGGCTTGGAGTTTCTTTTTATCTGTCACACAGCTGTTTCCACCACGAAGAGTTAAAGCCTGCAACAACTTTTCACTATAACCTGCTCATCTGCACAAAGAACTGCCTTTCTGTGCTAGTAGCTCCACTTACTGGTGAAAGTTTATATTGTAAGCGTTCATTATTGCTTTTACTGCTGCCCTAAAATCTTAAGCTTGTAGCACCATCTGCTGGAGAACGCTAATATTGCCAGACTTAATGCTTGCAATTGCAACCACCTCACACTTGTATTTAGCATCCCACTATCTCTCAACAGGTTGACTATTATGTGATTGTGGGATGGGCTGCCATCCTGGCCTCATGGCTCCTTATACCTCTTTGCAGGGGAATGTAACTGAAGGTAACTGTATTCCGCACCAATTATGTGATCCGGTGTGGACTTTTCTCTTATTTACTACGGTACCACGCCTGACGCTCATGGGCAAAGACAGGAGAGACCCTGCAAAAGGGGACTCTGGGAAGCCTCCAAGCACCCCACAATGTTCTGATCTCAGACAATTTCTGAAGGTTTCTACACCTTCCACTGCTCCTTTGAATTCACCTGCAACTTCCTCACTTCACTCGCCAGCCTCTCATCTATTTTCTTACGCTGATATGGCGTCCTCCGATCTGACCCCACAGAGCAGTCAGGTCCACAGCGCTATTCTGCAACTTATTAAATCACTTCCTACAAAGGAAGTGCTACAGACGAAAAAGGACTTTCAAGTATTGCAGACCAGACTCCATGAGACAATCCGCAAGGAGGTAGCCCATCTTAGGTCTGATTTTGCCCAGCTGGCATCCAGATTGTCCATCTTAGAAAGCCACAGGGAGGAAACAGAGGGCCGACAAGACCAACTTTCAGAAGCCCTGGAATGACAGGCGCAAGAATTCCAATTGCTTCACACCAGGGTAGACGACCTAGACAACAGAGGTCGTAGAAACAACCTGAGGATCCGCGTCATTCCCAAAGCTATCTCGCTCCAGGAATTGGTCCCATTTCTCACGTAAATATTCAACGAAATATTGGGTGAAGATCCACATGAATGCATTCACTTCGACAGAGCACACGGGGCGCCCAGTCTTACACACAAAAGGAGGGGATCATCCAAAAAGTAAGAAGCCTGGAATTGATTATGATGGACAGAAGATACAAAAATAGTTAAAGTTAATACAGATCAGCTGTAAAGTTGAGATATGCTTTTCTGTAATATTTTCAATTAGATCTTCACAATGGAGAATTGACCACCATCCAAAGGAAGGTACATGCTCAAAAAATAATATAATGTGTACTGTATAAGAAATATGTGAATATAAAGTACAGTATATCAAAAATTGAATGGTCCACACTATATTATTTTTATTTTTGGTGGGGTTCTGTGCTGGATCTTTTGCAAGTGAGTGAATACATTTTGGAAGTCTCTTTGGGAAATTCTCATCAGTCTTAAGCAGCTTTTGAGTACATGTATTGGACTGAAAAGTACTATTTGGGTGTGGGTTGTGATTTATAATATATCTCTTTATTTCCCATTAGAAACTAGCGGGCATAAAATTTATAATCACAGTGAGACGCACGCCTGTTTGTGTAGTGTATCCGTGTTTTTTCATACTGCACATGCTCAGAAATTGAATGTACATAACTGAAGCTATTCAGACCTAAACATTATAACTCCTTGTGCCTCAAGAGGCATGACAGGGGAGGGAAAGGGTCTTGCAACATAAGCAATGTATAGTGAGGGCATGTTAGAGCAATTAAATATGGATTAAGACTGGCATGTACTTGTAGGTATGGCTGAAAAAGAGGTGGTCAGGGGCAGGAGTAAGAAGTTGATGGTGAACACCCCAACTAGCGAACTACATGTAATTAGAGGTTTGTAAATTATTCACAGACGCTTACTGATACTTTAGTAGTCGCTTGATCATAGTTTAGGATTTGCTGAGCGTGCTGTAGGGAAGTTTTGACACATGTTGAAAAGTTCTATCTGCTGTATTAGCTAGGTTATTCATATTTAAATGATGTTTCATAGAAGTATACTACATATAAAATAAAAAGGGTTTTGGACATGATCAGATGTAAGTGTCTGAGGGGTGTTGTCAAGCAGACGTCTCTGCTTCTCATTCAGAATTTGACGCATCTTAAACTCTGAATATGGCTTATACATGATGATTTACATGCAACATTTTCAAACACAAATTACTCTTGTGTTCAATTCTGAATTAGGCCCATAGGGTTCAAACACAACGTTCTATTTCTTGGCATCTCCTCTCTCCTCCAGGAGAGGGAAGTTGGCTCTTAGTCGTGGTCAGCTGCCAGTGCCTGGGCCTACACAGGAGGAGTGGATGCATGTCTCCAGTGTTTGGAGTGGTCAGATGGAGACTGTCAGTCATTGCAGTCCTGCACTGGGCACAGGGAGGCTGAGAAGGCCATTCTTTTTGAATGGCAGCTTTTCCTGGTTCTGGGCCTTAGGAGGAGGCTGCAGCATCTCCTCCTTAGCAGGCTTCCTTCACTGAGGCAAATTAAATCTCTATTAGATAAGAATCCCTAAATGTAATGCATTAACAGAATGATTTTTATTTTCTACATATTACATATCCTAGAATACCCTCCTTCTACTGTCTTCCAAAATTACACAAACAAAAAAATCCCCTAGCAAGACCAATCATTTTGGGCATAAATTCCCTGACCTCAAGCCTGGGATGTTATTCAGAGCAATTACTACAGAAAGTGGTAATAAACTTACCATCTTATTTGAATATTCAAATTAAATAATAAGAATTCTAAAAGCAAAAAGGTGGGAAATGTATTTTATTTTGGTAACAGCAGA
The DNA here is from genome assembly GCF_038048845.1 of Mixophyes fleayi. Classification (NCBI taxonomy): domain Eukaryota; kingdom Metazoa; phylum Chordata; class Amphibia; order Anura; family Limnodynastidae; genus Mixophyes; species Mixophyes fleayi. The sequence continues at coordinate 84,391 of NW_027445883.1, read as the reverse complement.
TGTATTGTTATGTCTGTCTTGTTGCTACTAATAAATATTGTCCAATGTGATTAATGTGGTTCCAACGCACAGAGATTTAATAGCAAAAGATAGCAGGATTACAGCAAACCATGATGATGCATAAGAAGGTATAGCAAAATCCAGGAAAGTATAACCGAATACATTACACATGTGCCCCTGGTCCCAGGTCCAGCTTCAGTCTTGTTGTCTGCAGTCAAAGAGATTTCAATACTGGGCCAGGGGCTTGCTTATATACAGCAAAACAAAATTAGATCTAGGGCGCTTCAACAACCACAGCAGCCTTGAACAAACTGAATGAAATGAAATATACACAGATAACATTAAGAGAGGTCTTCATTGGTCCAGGGTTAACAATGTTCCAGTAGACTGCTGGGCTTAGGTCAGTTCATTTGATCTCTCTCCAAAGGTGGGGGAAACTTACTCCAACTGTTGCATATGTGTCTTCCTGACGAAAAAACAATTTAAACTGACCCATAAACAAAGTGCTTTTGAGTATTAATCTCATAACATTCATAACTTGCAATCTCTAGTTACGATCTTTACTCTATTGATACCGGATTTTAGCTGGTAAAATATGGATTAATTTGAGACCAAACTCCACACATTTCTGAGGGTCTGAACCATAATTACCTTTACTATTATGGTTCTATCTATGTATAAATAATCTATGTATAAATAATCTCTAATACATTTACTAATAAATGATTGTGGATTGGAACATTAATAAATGTGTACTATTTGCAAAATGTAAGTGTGAATGTAAGTGCATGTTGTTTACCTGTGTGATTGCATTGTTACCGCACCCTCTCCCCCCTCCCTGCGCACTCTGTCCCCCTTCCCACCCTCCTCTGTGGCTGCTAGCTCCTTTCTCCCCTCCTCTCTTGCTAGCTTACCATCCTTCTCTTCCTTCACTCCAGTATCTGCAGATGAAGTCCATACCCTTCTCTCTTCTTCACACCCCTCCACTTGCCCACAGGACCCAATCCCCTACCACCTCCATCGCTTCCTCTCTCTTGAAGCCTGCTCCCACCTTGCCCACCTCCTCAACCTATCCCTCTTCTCTGGAATATTCCCCTCCTCTTTTAAACATGCTCTTGTCTCCCCTATACTCAAGAAACCGTCCCTTGTTCCTGCCTCTCTAATTACCGCCCTATTTCACTTCTTTCTTTTGCCTCCAAGCTCCTTGAACGGGTTGTCTACAACAGTCTCTTTTCTCTTCTCACTCACTTCTTGATCCGCTCCAATCCGGTTTTCGCCCCCTCCACTCCACTGAAACTGCCCTCACTAAGGTCACTAATGACCTTCTCCTAGCTAAATCCAATAGACACTACTCCCTTCTTATCCTTCTTGACCACTCTGCTGCTTTCGATACCGTTGACCACAAATTCCTTTTGTAAACTCTGAAATCTATAGACCTCTGCACACTGTCCTCTCCTGGTTTTCCTCTTACCTCATCAACCGCTCCTTCTCAGTCTCTACACATGACTCTACATACTCTTCCCTTACCTGTTGGCGTCCTCAAGGGTCCATTCTTGCACCCCTGCTTTTCTCCATCGACACCTCCTCCCTTGGTGTCTTCATATGCTCCTTTGACCTCCAGTACCACCTCTATGCTGATGATACCCAAGTTTATCTTTCATCCCCTGACCTCTCCCCTTCCCTTCTGTCTCGTGTCTCCTGCTGTCTCTCGGCCATCTCATCTTGGATGTCCCAACGCTTCCTTAAACGCAATAGTTCCAAGACTGAACTTATCATCTCCCCCTTCTCTGTTTCTGTTAATAACACTATCCTCGTTTCTGTCCCTCAACTCCGATGCATTGGGGTCATCCTTGATTTCTCCTTCAAGCCTCACATTCTGTCCCTCTCAAAATCCTGCTACTTCCACCTTCGGAATACATCCAAGATACGCCCCTCTCAACACAGATGCTACGAAAGCCCTTGTTCACTCGCTTGTAATCTCTCGCCTTGACTACTGTAACCTCCTTCTCTCTGGCCTACCTGACTCTCACCTTGACCCTCTTAAGTCTATCCTCACTGCTGCTGTCAGCCTCATTTTTCTCTCCTGCCGATTTACCTCTGCTGTTTCCCTCCAACAGCCACTACATTGATTCCCCATGGCCTACAGAATTAAATTTAAACTCCTCACCCTTAAAGCTCTTAATCATTCCTCCCCTCCCTACATCTCCAATCTCATCTCTACCTACACTCCTAGCCACCCCATCCGCTCTGCCTGTGACCGCCACCTCACTACTTCACTGTTCACCTCTTCTCACTCCCGTCTCCAGGACTTTGCCCGGGCTGCTCCCCAGCTGTGGAACGATCTTTCACATTCCATCAGGTTAGCATCTACTTTCAAAGGCTTCAAGCGTGTCCTTAAGACTCACTTCTTTATTCAAGTCTATCAGTCCTCCTCCTAACTCCCTTGTCCCGGTTCTCCCCCCCAGTTAGGAGCACCCTATTTGTGTCTCCCCTTTCCTTTAGGATGTAAGCTCTCAGGAGCAGGGCCCTCTTTCCTTCTGTGCTCCATCTACTATTCCATAACCATCTGCCTCTTGGCCTGCTTCCCTGACCCTGTTTTCTTCGCTTCGGCCTACTTCTCGCTGATTTCTACCATCACTTTCACACATTGTCCCAGATATAATTTGATTTGCATTACCATGTTACCTGTGTGTATGTGTTTTTAAGTTTTTTTTCTTCATTTTTTGTTCTTTCTGTATCATGTTGTGTTACAATATGTCATGTATGGCGCTGCGGACCCTTTGTGACGCCTTATAAATTATAGATAATAATAATAATAGTAGCATACTAATCGCAATAGCACAGTAAAACAATATTAATCAATTTAGCCTACTTCATCCAATTATTTGACTTCCACAGTATCTTTGCATTTTACGTCCATTAAACATTCTCAAGGCATTGTTGCTTCAAAAACATTTTCGGGAAAAAGAAACACAACTAGACTCTCTTCAGATAGAATTTATATTGGAAAATATGGATTTTATTTTGAAACACAATTATTTTAAATTCTTCGATTCACTTTACTTTCAAAGTTAGGGAATATCAATGGAGACCAAGTTCACACTTAGCCGCCTTGGTTCCCTTGATTCTGATAAACGACCCCAATTGTTTTTTTAATAAGTATTAGTATCCTTTATATTCTATTTTGAAAGAGTTTTATAAAATAAATGTTAATCTTTTTAAATGAATATGCAAAATAATGTGACTACATTTACCACTCATGCAAATTGCTAGACACACAGTACATTTAAATTATTAAAACAATATGGATACATTCAGATTTAGTATTATTTTACATAGGTGGTAGGGTCTAAGAGGGATTTTTAGATAACCAAATAAAGTGGTTATTTGGAATAGATATAAATTATTATTATTATTATTATTTATTTTTATTTATAGGGTGCCACAAAGTATCCGTAGCGCCGTACAAGGACAAACAATGACACAGTACAAGGTGAAACAGCACAGTACAAGTAACAGTAAGCAATATAACTCTGCGGGCTCAGGCACAGGCACAGGCTCAGGCACAGAAAGAGAGGGAGGGAGGGCAAAAGTGATTACATGCAGGTAACTATGGCCCAAGAGGGTGGGCAAGGATGACGGGTTAAGAGTCACTGAGGGGAGCAGAGAGAAGCAAGAGGAGACAGAGGGCATAGGGACCGAGAGGAGGTGAGCTGAGTAGCTGGAGAGCGCAGTTAAAAGTGATGGAAACAGAAGGTAGGAGAGCCCTGCTCAAAGGAGCGTACAATCTAAAGGGAGGGGAAGACAGACAGACACATGGATAAGATGGAGAGACGGCAGAAATGGAGACGGAGTCGAGGAAGGGGGAGAAGGGAAGAAGGGATGAGAAAGAGAGGTAGCCGTGGGAGTTTAGGCATGAGACTGGAAGGCTTTTAGGAAAAGGTGGGTTTTTAATGTTCGTTTGAAAAAGGACAGATTAGGGGAAGTTCTGATGGAGCGGGGGAGCTTGTTCCAATGAAGGAGAGCAGCGCGGGAGAAGTCTTGGATACGAGCATGAGAGGAGGTAATCAGAGGGGAAGAGAGGCTGTCACTCACCGCACCGTGAGTGCCTCTGCACTGGTGCGTGGTTCTCTAGCCTTCCTGCCGGCGCCTGTCCTGAGCCGCAGCCATCCGCCATCTTGATGCCCTGCGCATGCGCAGCATCCAAGAACTTATGACCTTTGCTGTTAATCTAATTGGTGGATCAGGCACTTCTCCCTATTTAAGGCACCTGTGCTCATTACCTCGTTGCCTGATCTTGAGTCTCATTCCCTGTGAGTCTCTTAAGGTGTCTCCTGTGTTCTCCTAGTGTCCTCAGCTTCCTGCTGATTACCTGCTCTACTCATTGGGGGTTCCCATACCCGCTACAGATTCCTGCAACCTGCTCGTGTCCTCAGCTGTCTGCTGGATTACCTGCTCTGCTTACCTGCGGTTCCCATACCCACTACAGCCGTTCCGCGCTCCCGCTGTACCTGCATATCCTCGTGGACAAACTTCTCTACTCATCAGCGGTATGCTTACTTGTTATTGACTATCAACTGTTACTTTGCATATCCGCCTAGGACAAGCTTCTCTACTCAGCAGCGGTATCCATACCCGCTATAGACTATTTGTTGTTACGCTGCATATCAGTTTGGAACAAGCTTCTCTACTCAGCAGAGATATGCATACTTGTGATTGACTATCAGTTATTATCCCGCATATCCGCTTTGTGCAAGCCTCTCTACTCAGCAGCGGTATACATACCATTATAGACTATTAGCTGTAAACGCTGCATATCTGTTTGGAACAAGTTCCTCTGTGCTCTCAGTGTCTTCATACTGTTATTGACTCTTTTCATGCCCCCACTTATCCGCACCTGAACTACTCCTCACTTACTAGCAGTGGTACAACTTGCTGTACGCAGACCACTGACTTCCCCGCTACCTACCTGCACCTGGACAAGTCTTCTCATCACAGCAGTGGTACAACTTGCTGTACGCAGACCACTGACTTCCCCGCTATCTACCTGCACCTGGACAAGTCTTCCTTCACAGCAGTGGTACAACTTGCTATCCGCAGACCACTGACTCTCCTGTTACCTTCCTTCACCTGCTCACGTCCGTCCTGGTCTCCGTGGTTCTAACCTGCCTTTCCACTATAGATGCAAGTCGCTGACTCATCTGCCAATATAGCTGCAAGTCGCCGACTCCTTTACCAGTATAGCTGCAAGTCATTGACTATTATCAATTCCATTGGCATCCTCTCTCCATCTGCTGTTATATAAGTTCCACTATTCACCCTGCTGCCAGAGGACCGCTGTGCAAACTCTGCCTCTCTGGTAAGCATAGTCAACTGGTGAGATCCTGGGCAAGACTCCTAGTGCCCGTGACAGTAAGATCAGGCCATAACAGACCCAGGATCGGAACCAACAGCTAAAGAGATGCTGCAGTACCGGATTACTCGGATTGAACAACAAGATGTTCGACAGCAACAGTTGTTTCAATGTTGTCAGGCTTTAGCCAACCGAGGAATCCCTGAGCAAAATGTAGCAGCTACTGTTGATCCTCCAGTACCTCCATCTTCTTCCCCAGTGCCATCCCAGGTGTCTACCGCTTCCACGCTACACCTGCCTACTCCTTCTAAGTATGATGGAGACCCCAAAACCTGTAGGGGTTTTCTTAACCAATGTTCCATTCATTTCGAACTCCAACCTCATAACTTTTCTACTCATCGTTCCAAAGTGGCCTATCTCATCTCTTTGTTTTCCGGACAGGCTCTCGCATGGGCCTCCCCTCTGTGGGAAAGAAATGACCCTTTATTGGAAGATAGTGCCATGTTTATTTCTACGTTTCGAAGAATTTTTGACGAACCTGGTCGTGTTATCTCTGCAGCTTCCAGTATTCTCCGACTACTCCAAGGATCTCGGTCTGTAGCTCAGTACGTCATACAATTTCGGATTCTTGCCTCTGAGCTTCAGTGGAACACTGAGGCGCTGATAGCCGCCTTCTGGCAGGGGCTTGCCGACAAGTTCAAAGATGCACTGACCTCACAAGAGTTACCCTCCTCCTTGGACGATTTGTTTTCTCTATGCCATCGTGTAGACATGAGGTTTCGTGAGAGAGATTCCGAAAGAGTGACTTCCTCCAAAGCGCCTGTTCGCTCAGTATCCCAAGTTCATCATCTTCCACCTCCAATAGAACCCATGGAGGTAGGTCGCTCTAAATTAACATCTGAAGGGAGAGAGCGACGAGTGAAGAATAGACTCTGTATCTATTGCGCTGACTCTACTCACATGCTGAACTCATGCCCTAGAAGGTCGGGAAATGCCAGGCCCTAACCAGTTCTGGAGAGGTAAGGTTAGGGTGCCTGGAGTCCTCTCCATGTTCTACGGATGCTAAAGTCTGTTCTTTTGATGTTACCGTTTCCTTTGCTACCAAATCATTTATGTCTTGTTACGAGCCGCCGCGGCTCGTCTCCTGGTTCTGCTAGCGTCCCGGCCGTCATCTTGACGACCGGGACGTCATTTCCACTTCCTGGTCGGCCGTTGCCAAGGCAACGGTGCGACGCTGATAATCTAGCGCTGCGTCCCGGCGGTACTAGTGGTCGGGCGCATGCGCGCAATTTAACACAGCCTGTGGGCTGATTAATGTAATTATCATGGGGGCTGTGTGAGACTCAGAGCTAGGCTCTGATTGGTGGCTTGTGGTATTTAGGGCAGTGAGGTCTGCAGCCTCACTGCCGGTTATAGCGTTCTGTTCTCAGTTCTGCTGCCTGCTTGTGCTATCCATTTTGGTTCCTGCTACCTTGGATTTGACTACCCGTGTTTTGACCCCTGCTTGTTATTGGACCTGTGACCCTTCTTTTCTGACCTTGACCTTTTGCCTGGAATTCGGATTTTGCTTCTCTGCCTGTGAGTTTGACCCTTCGCTTGCCCTTGGATATTGCATTTGTGCCTGTGACCTTTTGACCTAGGATTCTTCTTATACTACAGTCCAACAATCACTCCACTCCTGGGAACTCCTTTAAATCAGTATACGTTACTCGACCCTCGGTCGGCCCGCAGCCCAGTCTGTCCCCACCACTAGGGGCTCCAGCGAACACCTGGCCTTCAGAGTAGTTCCCGAGTTTCACTGTACTGACTTGGGAGTTCCTAACATTATAACCGGCCAAGGAAGATTGGTATCATACGGCCATGGACGGAGAAGAGTCGAATCTGTCCCCAGCCCAGATTCTGGCCAACCAGATACAGGCGGTTTCCCAAGTGGTGCAGACCTTATCCCAGCGTCTGGCAGTCCAAGAAGGGGTTTCCAGAGACCGGCAGCTCCAGCAAGTTCCCGCTGGTGACACACCGGAGCCTAAGATGAATTTGCCTGACCGATTCTCTGGAAGCAGGCCAGCCTTCCGTAATTTCAAAGAGAGCTGCAAATTGTACTTTCGGCTGAAACCACGTTCCTCTGGTTCCGAACAGCAGAGGGTAGGGATCATCATCTCATTACTCCAGGGTGACCCGCAGTTTGGGCCTTCTCCTTGCCTTCCACAAGTCCAGCTTTACAGTCTGTGGATGCCTTCTTTCAAGCTCTGGGGTTATTGTACGATGACCCGGACAGGGTAGCCTCAGCTGAGGCTCATCTCCATACGCTAAGGCAAGGACGTCGCTCAGCGGAAGAGTATTGTGCGGAATTTCGGCGATGGTCCACTGATAGCGCCTGGAACGACCCAGCATTGCGAAGCCAATTTCGCTTAGGACTTACTGAGCAGATTAAGGATTCCTTAGTTCAGTATCCGATATCCGACACGCTGGAGACACTCACTAGGTTTGTGTATGTATTGTGGTCAACCAGGCCACTTAGTCCGTTCATGTCCCAGCAAGCCGGGAAACTCCAAAGCCTAAGTGCAGGTGAAGAGGTGCGCTTGGGTCTTCAGATTACCTCTTCAGACAATTCCTTATTAGTCCCTGGACGTCTAACTTTCCGTGAGAGATCCATGGACCTGAAAGCTTTTCTTGACAGTGGTGCGGCTGGTAATTTCCTGGATATGCATTTGGCTCAGACACTTGATATTCCACATATCAGGTTAGGATCAAGCATCACCACATGTGGTTTGGATGGTAACCCCTTGCCTGGGGGAAGGATTCTCGCCAGGACTCCAATGGTTCGGTTGTCTGTAGGAGTCCTCCATACGGAGGAGCTCTCCTTTTATCTCATCTCTTGTCCCTCTGCTCCTTTGATATTGGGGTATCCATGGCTTCGCAGTCATAACCCCCTTATTGATTGGAAAACAGGGGAGATTGTCCGTTGGAGTCCCGGGTGCTCTACGTCCTGCTTGACCTTGTCTCTTAGAATTATACAGCCTAGTCCAGAATTGTTGCCGGTACCCTATCAGGACTTCAGTGATGTCTTTTGCAAGAAGAAAGCTGATTCACTTCCACCACACCGGGAATACGGCTGCGCCATTGAATTGGTACCCGGTTCTAAGTTGCCCAAAGGGCGTTTATATTCACTATCCCTTCCTGAAACTCAGGCCATGGAATTATACGTAAAAGAAAACCTGGAGAAAGGGTTCATCCGCCCTTCTAAGTGCCCGGTTGGCGCAGGTTGTTTTTTTGTTTCTAAAAAAGATGGCAGCCTGAGGCCTTGCATCGATTTCCGTGGACTAAATAGCATCACGATTAAGAACATGTATCCGTTACCCTTGATCTCTGTTCTGTTCGATCAATTAAAAACAGCTACTGTATTCTCTAAAATTGACCTCCGAGGGGCCTACAATCTTATCCGAATCAGGAAGGGGGATGAGTGGAAGACTGCCTTTAATGCCCACTCGGGACATTACGAATATCTTGTAATGCCATTCGGTTTGTGCAACGCTCCGGCAGTCTTTCGGGATCTGATAAACGATGTATTACGTGAGTTCTTGGGAAAAACAGTGGTTGTTTATTTGGATGACATCTTAATTTATTCTGAATCCCTATCTCAGCATCGTCAGCACGTCCGCCAAGTTTTATTGAGATTGCGTGAAAACGGGACGCAAAACGGGAGAAATGCGAATTCGAGGTGTCCACAGTGGCATTCCTGGGTTATATCATCTCCTCATCAGGATTCGCTATGGATCCCGCCAAGGTGCAGGCAATTCAGGATTGGGTCCTACCTACTAACTTGAAGGCGATCCAAAGATTTCTTGGCTTCGCCAATTATTACCGTAGGTTTATTGGCTCATTCTCCTCGTTAGTGGCTCCTATCACTGCCCTCACTCGAAAAGGAGCAAACCCAGCAGAGTGGTCTGCAGAAGCACTGGCGAGTTTTTCAGCTCTCAAAGCTGCATTCATTTCCGCCCCAGTCCTTAGACACCCTGACCCAGGACTTCCGTTTATTGTGGAGGTGGATGCTTCGGATGTTGGTGCTGGTGCCATTCTCTCTCAGAAAGACGCACAGAGTAAAAAACTACATCCTTGTGCATTTTTCTCGAGAAAATTTCTGCCAGCGGAATGTAATTATGACGTCGGAAACCGTGAACTATTGGCCGTTAAGTTGGCATTGGAGGAATGGCGACATTGGTTGGAGGGGGCTGCACACACCATTACCATCTTCACAGACCATAAAAACCTCCAATATATTCAGACTGCAAAAACTCTGAATCCCAGGCAGGCTCGCTGGGCCCTATTCTTCACCAGATTTAGGTTCATCATCACATTTCGTCCAGGTGCAAAAAATATTAAGGCTGATTCTTTGTCCCGAAGTTTTTTGGCTCAGCATCCTCAAACTCCTGACTCGCAGTCTATTATTCCTTCCACTTCAATTCATCTCGGACTCACCCAGGATCTGGGAGCCACTATCCAACACTTCCAGAAAATTGCTCCCGTTCAGACACCTCTCAACAAGTTATTTGTCCCAGTTCATCTAAGGAAACCTGTCCTCATAGAGGGTCACAACAACCACTCTGCTGGTCATCCGGGAATTCGTAGGACTATTGAAATCCTTTCTCGCTGGCTTTGGTGGCCCACCTTATCGGATGATGTGGAGACTTACGTTCGTGCCTGTCCTGAGTGTGCTAGAAACAAATCTTCTAGGAACCGTCCTGCTGGTCTACTGCTACCCTTGCCTGCTCCAAGCAGACCTTGGTCCCATCTTTCGATGGATTTTATTGTTGACCTTCCAGTATCTGCAGGCCATAACACCATTTGGGTAGTCGTGGACCGATTCAGTAAGATGGCACATTTTATATCCTTACCCAAACTACCGGATGCCAGGACTTTGGCTACCTTGTTCCTGACCCACTTCTTTCGTCTCCATGGTCTTCCTGAAGACATCGTCTCGGACAGAGGATCTCAGTTTATTGCTTGATTCTGGAGATCTTTTTGTAAGTCCATTGGGATCACTATCAGTTTGTCCTCAGCGTATCACACGCAGTCGAATGGTCAGACAGAAAGAACCAACCAGTCCTTGGAACAGTTTTTACGCATCTATGTTTCAAAATTTCATGATAACTGGTCCTCTCTCTTGCCCTGGGCGGAATTCGCTTACAACAATTCCTGCCATTCCACAATACACATATCTCCGTTCTTCTGCAACCTTGGATTTCACCCGAAGTCTAACTCTTTCTCTACTGCTGTTCCCAGTGGGGATTCTGGAACACCTACTTTTACGGCTAGGTTGAGATCTATCTGGAAAAAGGTGCACTCTGCCCTGGGTCAAGCCTCGCAAAAATCCAAGGCTTTCGCTGATCGTCATCGTGTGCCATGTTCTCTGAAGGTGGGAGATCGAGTTTGGTTGTCCACACGGAACATCAAGTTGAGGCAACCTTGCAAGAAACTGGGGCCCCGATACATTGGACCATTTTCAATTGAGAAAAAGATAAATCCAGTGGCTTTCAGGTTGAAACTCCCACCGTCTTTAAAAATACCATCGACTTTCCATTGTTCGCTTCTGAAGAAAGTCGCTGCTCCCAGCAGATTCAGTCAGCCTTCCTCTAGCAGGCCTCGGCCGTTGGATGTGAATGGAGACCAGGAATATATCATTAAAAGAATCCTTGACTCAAGGAGAGTCCAAGGCCAAGTTCAGTTTCTGGTACACTGGAAGGGTTATGGCCCTGAGGAGCGATGCTGGATACCGCGGAGGCGTCTCCATGCTGGGAGACTCATTAGAGAATTTTTCAGGAAATTTCCTACTAAACCGGGGTGTCGGTTCCTTAACCCCTCCTCAAGGGGGGGGTACTGTTACGAGCCGCCGCGGCTCGTCTCCTGGTTCTGCTAGCGTCCCGGCCGTCACCTTGACGACCGGGACGTCATTTCCACTTCCTGGTCGGCCGTTGCCAAGGCAACGGTCCGACGCTGATAATCTAGCGCTGCGTCCCGGCGGTACTAGTGGCCGGGCGCATGCGCGCAATTTAACACAGCCTGTGGGCTGATTAATGTAATTATCATGGGGGCTGTGTGAGACTCAGAGCTAGGCTCTGATTGGTGGCTTGTGGTATTTAGGGCAGTGAGGTCTGCAGCCTCACTGACGGTTATAGCGTTCTGTCCTCAGTTCTGCTGCCTGCTTGTGCTATCCATTTTGGTTCCTGCTACCTTGGATTTGACTACCCGTGTTTTGACCCCTGCTTGTTATTGGACCTGTGACCCTTTTCTTCTGACCTTGACCTTTTGCCTGGAATTCGGATTTTGCTTCTCTGCCTGTGAGTATGACCCTTCGCTTGCCCTTGGATATTGCATCTGTGCCTGTGACCTTTTGACCTAGGATTCTTCTTATACTACAGTCCACCAATCACTCCACTCCTGGGAACTCCTTTAAGTCAGTATACGTTACTCGACCCTCGATCGGCCCGCAGCCCAGTCTGTCCCCACCACTAGGGGCTCCAGCTAACACCTGGCCTTCAGAGTAGTTACCGAGTTTCCCTGTACTGACTTGGGAGTTCCTAACATGTCTCAAGCACTTCTAGATTCTGGAGCTGCTGGAAATTTTATCTCTAGTTCCCTAGTGAATCAATGGTCCCTACCAGTGATTCCTTTAAAAGCACCTATAGCTGTTACTGCTATAGATGGGTCACGTATAATTAATGGACTCATTACTCAAAGTACGTCTCCATTGACCCTTCAAATTGGAGCCTTACACCAAGAGAAAATTTCTTTACTGGTCCTTCCTGTTACCACCAGTCCCATCGTACTTGGCCTTCCAAGGCTTCAACTTCATTCCCCTCAGATTGACTGGAACACTCCTCAAGTCACTTCCTAGGGTCCCGATTGTCATCATAGATGTCTCTCTCAAGTTGTTCCACTCAAAATACATCAGTCTTCCATTTCACCTTGCCCGCCGGGTCTTCCTCCACAGTATGCTTCCTTCGCGGATGTATTCGATAAGGTTCAGTCTGAACGCCTTCCTCCCCATCGGGCGTGGGATTGTCCGATTGACTTACAACCTGGCAAGAACCCTCCTAGGGGTCGTGTGTATCCACTCTCGATACCAGAAACTCAAGCAACATCTGAGTATATCAAGGAGAACCTCCAGCGAGGATTTATCCGACCTTCCACCTCTCCCGCTGGAGCGGGGTTCTTTTTTGTGAAGAAGAAGGATGGATCATTACGACCCTGTATAGATTATCTGGACTCAATGCCATTACCATCAAAAATCGGTATCCTATTCCACTAATTACCGAGCTCTTTGATCGCATTAAGGGAGCCCGGATCTTCACCAAGCTTGATCTTCGATGCGCTTATAACTTAATCCGGATCAAGTCTGAAGACGAATGGAAGACAGCTTTTAACACCAGGGATGGCCATTATGAATATCTAGTTATGCCCTTCGGGTTGTGTAACGCCCCCGCTGTCTTCCAGGGTTTCGTGAATGAGATCTTCCGGGACTTGTTGTATGTCTGTGTCGTCGTCTACCTGGACGACATATTAATCTTTTCCCAGGATCTGCCCACTCATCATCAACATGTGGCAGAGGTCCTTTCCAGACTCCGGGGGAAACTCTTTATTCTGCAAGTTAGAAAATGTTCTTTTGAGTTATCCTAGATTCCATTCTTGGGATATATTGTGTCCGGAGTTGGTCTCAAGATGGATCCTGAAAAGGTGAATGCTGTACTGCGTTGGCCCCAGCCAACTACTCTCAGAGCAATCCAACGCTTTTTAGGTTTTGCAAACTACTACAGACGCTTCATTCAAGGTTTTTCCTCCATCACTTCTCCAATAGTGGCTCTGACCCGGAAGGGAGCTAACACTAAACAATGATCCTCCGAGGCCCTTCAAGTTTTACAGTTCCTCAAGAAGTCCTTCTCTTCCGCTCCTGTTTTTCGACAGCCTGACGTGACCCTTCCTTTCTTCCTGGAGGTAGACGCCTCTAATGTTGGCCTAGGGGCCATACTATCCCAAAGATCGGAGCAACAAAAATTCCATCCTTGTGCCTTCTACTCTCGAGGTCTTCTACCTGCGGAGAGAAATTACACTATCGGGGACAAGGTGTTGTTGGCCATAAAAGCAGCATTAGAGGAGTGGAGATATCTGCTGGAGGGAGCTCGTCATCCTGTAACTATTTTTACGGATCACAAAAACCTGTTATATTTGCAGTCAGCCCAATGTTTGAATCCTCGTCAAGCAAGATGGTCTCTTTTCTTTTCCCGTTTCGAGCTTATCATAACCTTCAAACCAGCTTCCAAGAATAGAAAAGCAGACGCCTTGTCTCAGGCGTTTGTGGCGTCCTCAGACGTTGAAGATGGTCCTAATCATCCTATATTAGATCCCAAATGTGTGACTCTGGCCACTTCTTCCACCAAGGTGCTACCATTTGGGAGAACCCTCGTTCCTCCATCTCTACGGAGGAAAATATTGTCCTGGTATCATTCCTCACACTTTTCTGGACATTCAGGTGAACGCAAGACCTTAGAAGTCCTTTCTCGAAGCTACTGGTGGCCCTCTACGAGGAGAGATGTCAAAGAATTTGTGGCCGCGTGTGAGGTGTGTTCCCAGTTTAAAACTCCCCGCAGAACACCGGCGGGATTACTTCAACCACTACCCATTCCTTCCAAACCTTGGACCCATATTAGTATGGACTTTGTCACCGATCTTCCTCCGAGTAAAAAGTGCAATACCATCTGGGTAGTGATGGATAGATTTTCGAAAATGGCACATTTCGTTCCTTTGACCGGTTTACCTTCCTCATCTACTCTGGCTGACCATTTTATCAAGGAGATCTTCCGAATTCATGGATGTCCATCTGAGATTGTTTCGGATAGATGAGTGCAATTAGTCTCCAGATTCTGGCGAGCCCTTTGCAAGACCTTAGGTATTCGATTGTCACTATCATCCTCCTACCATCCTCAATCAAATGGACAGACCGAGAGAGTCAACCAAGATCTTGAGACTTTCATAAGGATGTTCTCTTCAGCCAACCAAGACAACTGGGTAGATTTACTTCCATGGGCTGAATTCGCCCATAACAACATGTATCATGAGTCATCTTCAAAAAGTCCATTCTTTGTGGTATACGGTCACCATCTATCTTTTCCAGAATTTCCTGCCCTCCCTCCCACCCAAGTTTCTGCAGTGGAGAGTGTATGTCAGAGTTTCAAAAATATCTGGTCTCAGGTTAAATCCTGCCTAAAGAAGACATCTGCCAGATACAAGTGTTTTGCAGATAAAAAGAGGCGAGCTATTCCACCACTTAAGATTGGAGACCGCATATGGCTTTCTACCAAAAATATTCGCCTGAAGGTTCCGTCCATGGAGTTCGCTCCCCGTTTCATTGGCCCATACAAGATCACTCAGGTGATAAATCCGGTGTGCTTCAAACTACTATTACCTCAGAACCTTCGTATCTCCAATGCCTTCCATGTGTCATTATTCAAGCCTCTTATCATCAACCGTTTCTCTGTTCCTCCTTCAGCACCTCGGCCAGTACAAGTTCATCAAGAGGAAGAGTTTGAAATTACTCATATTTTAGATGCTAAAATTTCTCGAGGAGTTCTTCGCTTCCTTGTGCATTGGAAGGGTGTCACGGGCACTAGGAGTCTTGCCCAGGAAATCACCAGATGTTGGCTTACCAGAGTAATATAGATGGTAATAGGTACTCTGGTAGCAGGGTGACAACGGAACTGGAGGAACAGCAGATGGTGAGAGAATGCTCGAGGAAAGTCTATGACTAGCAGCACTGGTAGAGAGTATATAATAGAACACGAGGAACTGGATGGACAAGGAAACGTGAGGGTAGTCAGTGGTCTGCGTATAGCAAGTTGTACCACTGCTATAGTGAGGAGGATTGTCCAGAGGTAGCGAGGAGGTAGTGAGAGTCAGCGGTCTGCGTATAGCAAGTTGTACCGCTGTCTAGGTAAAGGAATGGAATCCAGATGAAGGTAGATAACAGGGAAGTCAGTGGTCTGCGTATAGCAAGTTGTACCACTGCTATGTGAGAGGATACTTGAAACTGGTGTCACAGGGAACTGGAATCAGTGGTCTGCATATAGCAAGTTGTACCACTGCAATATATATGTGAGGAGGGCATGAGGAGATGAATGCTATGCAGAGTATACACGGGTACACAGAACTTGATCCCACGATGATATCACAATACAATGATAACAGAGCTGCACTGCTAAGGTATACAAAGTCACAATAACAATCCAGGCAAATAGGAGACAAAGTCAATGGTAGCAATAGTCTCAGTGGATAGAGGACTCCGGAGGAGAACACAACACAGTCCAGCTAGATATGCAATACACCAGCAAAGTCAATGAGAAGTATGCATACCGCGGTTCAGGAGAGCAGGCTGTCAGAGAGGCATGCAGGGATACCTGAACGGCTGAAGGCCGGCAGGAGGAGAGATCACTGGAAGGTGGAAGCGGTAATCAAGTTGGTGCAGCGCACGGCAGGTAAACCATCATGAACGAGGCAATACTCTGGAAGCAGTAGTAAATGGAACTGGAACTTGAAGAACATGGGAGAGTTGAGGCGGTCCGAACTCCAGTAGCAGAGATGGAAGCAGCGGAGCGCTGACCCGATGAACACAGGAGAGTTGAGATGAGCTGGAACTCTGTAGAAGCAACAGAGGCAGCGGATAGGAATCAGCTGGCTGCAGACACAATGAACACCGGGGAGTTGAGGTGAGCAGGAACTCTGTAGAAGCAGCGGAGGCAGCGGATAGGAATCAGCTGGCTGCAGACACGATGAACACTGGGGAGTAGAGGCGAGCAGGAACTCTGTAGAAGTAGCGGAGGCAGCGGATAGGAATCAGCTGGTGCAGACACGATGAACACAGGAGAGTTGTAGTGAGTAGGAACTCTGTAGAAGTAGCGGAGGCAGCGGATAGGAATCAGCTGGTGTAGACACCATGAACACAGGAGAGTTGAAGTGGTCTGGAAACCACAGTAGAAATAACAGGAATCAGCAGGAGCTGAATACACGAGGAAACACAGGAACACCTTCAGAGGCTCATGGGAATGAGACTCCAAGATCAGGCAACGAGGTATTGACCACAGGTGCTTTAAATAGGGAGTGTTGCCTGATCAGCCAATTAATGAAAAGCAACAGATACAGAAGGATTGAAAGGGCTGCACATGCGCAGACCCTCAGGATGGCGGACGACCACGGTTCCTAAACACACGAAAAGTAGCACTCACAGTCCGGTGAGTGACAAAGGGCTTTGGTCCAGAGGAGCGTTCTTGGATCCATGCAGATGATCTCAACGCTCCAGCTCTTCTAAAAAAATTCTACTCCAAGTATCTGGGCAAACCTGGCTTCAAGTGTTCTGTGCCCACCTTTAAAAGGGGGGGTACTGTCACTCACCGGACCGTGAGAGCCTCTGCGCTGGTGCGTGGTTCTCTAGCCTTCCTGCCAGCACCTGTCCTGAGCCGCGGTCATCCGCCATCTTGATGCACTGCGCATGCGCAGCATCCAAGAACTTATGACCTTTGCTTTTAATCTAATTGGTGGATCAGGCACCTCTCCCTATTTAAGGCACCTGTGCTCATTACCTCGTTGCCTGATCTTGAGTCTCATTCCCTGTGAGTCTCTTAAGGTGTCTCCTGTGTTCTCCTAGTGTCCTCAGCTTCCTGCTGATTACCTGCTCTACTCATCGGGGGTTCCCATACCCGCTACAGATTCCTGCAACCTGCTCGTGTCCTCAGCTGTCTGCTGGATTACCTGCTCTGCTTACCTGCGGTTCCCATACCCGCTACAGCCGTTCAGCGCTTCCGCTGTACCTGCATATCCTCGTTGGACAAGCTTCTCTACTCATCAGCGGTATGCTTACTTGTTATTGACTATCAACTGTTACTTTGCATATCCGCCTAGGACAAGCTTCTCTACTCAGCAGCGGTATCCATACCCACTATAGACTATTTGTTGTTACGCTGGATATCAGTTTGGAACAAGCTTCTCTACTCAGCAGAGATATGCATACTTGTGATTGACTATCAGTTATTATCCCGCATATCCGCTTTGTGCAAGCCTCTCTACTCAGCAGCGGTATACATACCATTATAGACTATTAGCTGTAAACGCTGCATATCTGTTTGGAACAAGTTCCTCTGTGCTCTCAGTGTCTTCATACCATTATTGACTCTTTTCATGCCTCCACTCATCTGCACCTGAACTACTCCTCACTTACTAGCAGTGGTACAACTTGCTATACGCAGACCACTGACTTCCCCGCTACCTACCTGCACCTGGACAAGTCTTCTCATCACAGCAGTGGTACAACTTGCTGTACGCAGACCACCGACTTCCCCGCTACCTACCTGCACCTGGACAAGTCTTCCTTCACAGCAGTGGTACAACTTGCTATCCGCAGACCACTGACTCTCCTTTTACCTTCCTTCACCTGCTCACGTCCATCCTGGTCTCCGTGGTTCTAACCTGCCTGTCCACTATAGATGCAAGTCGCTGACTCATCTACCAATATAGCTGCAAGTCGCTGACACCTTTACCAGTATAGCTGCAAGTCATTGACTATCATCAATTCCATTGGCATCCTCTCTCCATCTGCTGTTATATACGTTCCACTATTCACCCTGCTGCCAGAGGACCGTTGTGCAAACTCCGCCTCTCTGGTAAGCATACTCAACTGGTGAGATCCTGGGCAAGACTCCTAGTGCCCGTGACAGGCGAAGATCGTTAGACGATCGCAGTGGGCGGGAGGGAGTGTGAATAGAAATAAGGTTGGAGATGTAGGGAGCAGTGGAGTTGGCGAGGGCCTTGTAAGTCAGAGTGAGGAGCTTGAAAAGGATTCTGTAGGGGACGGGGAGCCAGTGAAGGGCTTGGTAGAGTGGGGAGACAGAGATGGAACGGCGAGAGAGGAAAATAAGCCTAGCAGCGGCGTTAAGTACAGATCTAAAAGGAGTGAGATGAGAGAGGGGAAGGCCGATAAGGAGAAGGTTGCAGTAGTCCAAGCGGGAGATAATCAGAGAGTTGACGAGAGATTTGGTGGCATCCTGGGAGAGGAAGGGCCCGAATGCGGGCAATGTTGCGAAGCTGGAAACGGCAGGATTTGGCGAGAGAGTGAATGTGAGGGGCAAAGGAGAGAGATGAGTCGAGGATGACACCTAGGCAGCGGAGTTGGGGAACAGGGGAGATAGAGGAGTTGTCAACAGTGATAGAGAGGTCATAGGGGAAGGATGTACGAAAGGGAGGAAAGACAATGAGTTCAGTTTTAGCAAGATTGAGTTTAAGAAATCTAGAGGACATCCAGGAGGAGATGGCAGAGAGGCATGCGGATACCCTGGAGAGAAGGGAGAAAGAGAGATCTGGACAAGAAAGGTAGAGTTCAGTGTCATCAGTATAAAGGTGGTACTTGAGGCCGAAGGAGCTGATGAGTGCACCCAGAGAAGAGGTGTATAGTGAGAATAGTAAGGGTCCAAGGACAGAGCCCTGAGGGACCTCGACTGGAAGGGAGGAAGAGGGGGAGAGAGACTCAGAGGTGGAAACAGAGAAGGAACGGTCAGCAAGGTAAGAGGTGAACCAGGAGAGGACGGTACCAGAGAGGCCAATGGATCGGAGGATATGAAGCAGGAGGGGGTGGTCAATGGTGTCAAAGGCCGCTGAGAGGTCGAGCAGAATCAGGAGGGAGTAATGGCCCATGCCTTTAGTCGAGAGGCGATCGTTCGTAACTTGAGCCAGGGCAGTTTCAGTGGAATGGAGGGGGCGGAAGCCTGATTGGAGAGGGTCAAGGAGGGAGTGTTCAGAGAGGTAGGTGGAGAGACGGTTGCAGACAAGTCTCTCGAGTATTTTGGAGGCAAAGGGGAGAAGGGAAATGGGGCGGTAATTAGAGAGTGAGGTGGGGTTTCTTGAGAATGGGTGAGACAAGAGCATGTTTAAAGGCGGAGGGGAAGATGCCGATGGAGAGGGACAGGTTAAAGAGGTGAGCGATGTGGGAGCAGGTGGAGGCGGAAAGGGAGCGAAGAAGGTGAGAAGGGATGGGGTCCTGGGGGCAGGTAGAAGGGGCGGAAGAAGAAATGAGAGAGTAGACTTCCTCGCCCGAGGTAGGGCGGAAGGAGAGAAGGAGTTGGTGGCTGGGGGGAGAGAGAAGGGGGGAGGAAGGGCGAGAGGGGTGGTGGAGGAAGAGTGGGTGGAGGAGGAAATTTCAAGTCTGATGGCCGCGATTTTAGAGGAGAAAATGGAGGCGAAGGGAGAGGGGAGACAGGAGAGTGTTAAAGGTGGCAAAGAGGCGGCGGGGGTTGGAGGACTGGAAGGAGATGAGGGATTTAAAGAAGGATTGCTTAGCGAGTGAGAGGGCAGAGCTGTAGGAGGAGAGGATAAACTTGAAGTGGAGGAAATCGGCCAGGGTGCGAGATTTTCTCCAGTGGCGTTCGGCAGTAGAAGAGCATTTTTGGAGGAAGCGGGTAAGTTTGGAGTGCCAGGTTTGGGGATTGGAGCAGCGAAGGTGGATGGGCTGGGCAGGGGCGACTGCATCAAGGGCAGAGGAGAGGGTTTGGTTATAGAGGGAGGCCGACTGATTGGGGCAGGACAGGGTGGAAAGGGGAGAGAGGAGAGTTTCGAGAGAAGAGGACAGAATAGCAGGATCAAGGGTGTCGAGATCGCATCTGGACCGGGTAGATTTGGGTGGGGGGAGGGGTGCAGGAGTAGAGGAGAGAGAGAAGGAGAGGAGATGGTGGTCCGAGAGTGGAAAGGGGGAGATAGAGAATTCGGACAGACTGCAACGGTGGAAAAAGACAAGGTCAAGGGAGTGACCAAGGCAGTGGGTAGAAGAGGAGGTCCATAGGGAGAGGCCAAGGGAGGAAGAAAGGGCAGGGAGTTTGACGGAAGCAGGGTCGGTGGGGTTGTCAATAGGGATATTGAAGTCGCCAAGAATAATGGAGGGGATGTCAGAGGAGAGGCCAGGCAGCAAAGTTGTCAAGAAAAAGGGAGGAGGGGCCAGGGGGACGGTATATGACAGAGACGCGGAGATGGATGCGGTAGAAGAGACGGATAGAGTGGACTTCAAAAGAGGAGAAGGAAAGGGAGGGTTCAGGAGGAATGAGTCTGAAAGTACAGGTGGAGGATAGGAGAATGCCCACTCCACCCGTTACCTCCCTTCACCTGTTCACGTCCACTCTGCTCTCCTTGGTTGAGACCTGCCTTTCCACTACAGCTGCAAGTCGCTGACTCTCCTACCAGTACAACTGCAAGTCGCTGACTCTCTTACCAGTATAGCTGCAAGTCACTGACTCTCATCTATTCCACTGGCATTCTCTCTCCATCTGCTGTTATATACGTTCCTACTATTCACCCTACTGCCCAGAGGACCGCTGTGTAAACCCCGCCCCTCTGGTAAGCATTATCAACTGATGAATCCTGGGCAGAACTCCTAGTGCCCGTGACAGTAAGATCAGGCCATGACAGAGACCCAGGATCGGAACCAACAGCTAAAGAGATGCTGCAGTACTTGGTTACTCGGATTGAACAACAAGATGTTCGACAGCAACAGTTATTCCAATGTTGTCAGGCTTTAGCCTCCCGAGGTATCCCTGCGCAAAATGTAGCAGCTACTGTTGATCCTCCAGTACCTTCTTCTTCTTCCCCAGTGCCATCCCAGGTGTCTACCGTTTTCACGCTACACCTGCCTACTCCCTCTAAGTATGATGGAGACCCGAAAACCTGTAGGGGTTTTCTTAACCAATGTTCCATTCATTTCGAACTTCAACCTCACAATTTTTCTACTCATCGTTCTAAAGTGGCCTAGCTCATCTCTTTGTTTTCCAGACAGGCTCTTGCATGGGCCTCCCCTCTGTGGAAAAGAAATGACCCTTTATTGGAAGATAGTGCCATGTTTATTTCTACGTTTCGAAGAATTTTTGACGAACCTGGTCGTGTTATCTCTGCAGCTTCCAGTATTCTCCGACTACTCCAAGGATCTCGGTCTGTAGCTCAGTACGTCATACAATTTCGGATTCTTGCCTCTGAGCTTCAGTGGAACACTGAGGCGCTGATAGCTGCCTTCTGGCAGGGTCTTGCCGACAAGATCAAAGACGCACTGTCCTCACAAGAGTTACCCTCCTCCTTGGACGACTTGATTTCTCTATGCCACCGTGTAGACATGAGGTTTCGTGAGAGAGATTCCGAAAGAGTAACTTCTTCCAAAGCGCCTGTTCGCTCAGCATCTCAAGTTCGTCATCTTCCACCTCCAGTAGAACCCATGGAGGTAGGACGTTCTAAACTAACATTTGAAGAGAGGGAGCGACGAGTGAAAAATAGACTCTGCATCTATTGCGCTGACTCTACTTACATGCTGAACTCATGCCCTAGAAGGTCGGGAAATGCCAGGCCCTAACCAGTTCTGCAGACGTAAGGTTAGGGTTCCTGGAGTCCTCTCCATGTTCTATGGATTCTAAAATCTGTGATTTTGATGTTACCGTTTCCTTTGCTACCAAGTCATTTATGTCTCAAGCGCTTCTAGACTCTGGAGCTGCTGGAAACTTTATCTCTAGTTCTCTAGTGAATCAATGGTCCCTACCAGTGATTCCTTTAAAAGCAGCTATCTTTGTCACCGCTATTGATGGTTCTCGCATAATTAATGGACTCATCCATTAATGGACTCATCACTTAATGTACGACTCCATTGTCCCTTCAAATCGGAACCTTACACCAGGAGAAGATTTCTTTGCTGGTCCTTCCTGTTACCACCAGTCCCATTGTACTTGGCCTTCCATGGCTTCAACTTCATTCTCCTCAGATTGACTGGAACACTCCTCAAGTCACTTCCTGGGGTCCGGATTGTCGTCATAGATGTCTGTCTCAAGTTGTTCCACTCAAAATAAATCAATCTTCTATTACACCCTGTCCGCTGGGTCTTCCTCCACAGTATGCTTCCTTCGCGGATGTGTTCGATAAAATCCAGTCTGAACGCCTTCCGCCCCATCGGGCGTGGGATTGTCCGATTGATTTACAACCTGGCAAGAACCCTCCTAGGGGTCGTGTGTATCCTCTCTCGCTACCAGAGACCCAAGCAACATCTGATTATATCAAGGAGAATCTCCATCGTGGATTCATTCGACCTTCCACTTCTTCCGCTGGAGCGGGGTTCTTTTTTGTTAAGAAGAAAGATGGGTCATTATGACCCTGTATATATTATCGTGGACTTGATGCCATTACCATTAAAAATCGATACCCTATTCCGCTAATTACCGAGCTCTTTGACCGCATTAAGGGAGCCCGGATATTCACCAAACTTGATCTCCAAGGCGCTTATAACTTAATCCGCATCAAGTCCAGAGACGAATGGAAGACAGCTTTTAACACCAGGGATGGACACTATAAATATCTAGTTATGCCCTTCGGGTTGTGTAACACCCCAGCTGTCTTCCAGGGATTCGTGAATGAGATCTTCCGGGACTTGTATGTTTGTGTCGTCATCTACCTGGACGACATATTAATTTTCTCTCAGGATCTGCCCACTCATCATCAACATGTGGCAGAGGTCCTTTCCAGACCCCGGAGAAATTCATTATTCTGCAAGTTAGAGAAATGTTCCTTTGAGTTATCCTAGATTCCATTCTTGGGATATATCGTGTCCGGAGTAGGTCTAAAGATGGATCCGGAGAAGGTGAACGCTGTACTACGTTGGCCCCAGCCAACTACCCTCAGAGCAATCCAACGCTTTTTAGGGTTTGCAAACTACTACAGACGCTTCATTCAAGGTTTTTCCTCCATTGCTTCTCCAATAGTGGCTCTGACCCGAAAGGGCGCTAATACTAAACAATGGTCCTCCGAGGCCCTTCAAGCCTTTCACTTCCTCAAGAAGGCGTTCTCTACCGCTCCTGTTCTTCGACAGCCTGACGTGACCCTTCCTTTCTGGAAGTAGACGCCTCTAATGTTAGTCTAGGGGCCATTCTATCTCAAAGATCGGAGCAACACAAATTCCATCCTTGTGCCTTCTACTCTCGAGGTCTTCTACCTGCGGAGAGAAACTATACCATCGGGGACAAGGAGTTGTTGGCCATAAAAGCAGCATTAGAGGAGTGGAGATATCTGCTGGAGGGGGCTCGTCATCCTGTAACTATTTTTACTGACCACAAAAACCTGTTATATCTGCAGTCAGCTCAGTGTTTGAATCCTCGTCAAGCAAGATGGTCACTTTTCTTTTCTCGTTTTGAACTTATCAGAAGCCTTATCTTGGGCGTTTGTGGCGTCCTCTGACACTGAGGATAGTCCTAATCATCCCATATTGGATCCCAAATGTGTGACTCTGGCCACTTCTTCCACCAAGGTGCTACCATTTGGGAGAACCCTCGTGCCTCCATCTCTTCGTAAAAAAAAATATTATCGTGGTATCATTCTTCCCGTTTTTCTGGACATTCGGGAGAACGCAAGACATTAGAAATCC
This sequence comes from Mixophyes fleayi, assembly GCF_038048845.1. Lineage (NCBI taxonomy): Eukaryota > Metazoa > Chordata > Amphibia > Anura > Limnodynastidae > Mixophyes > Mixophyes fleayi. Next base: position 60,569 of record NW_027445883.1, on the reverse strand, counting down.
TTTCTCGAAGCTACTGGTGGCCCTCTACGAGGAGAGATGTCAAAGAATTTGTGGCCGTGTGTGAGGTTTGTTCCCAGTTTAAAACCCTCCGCAGAACACCGGCGGGATTACTTCAACCACTACCCATTCCTTCCAAACCATGGACCCATATTAGTATGGACTTTGACACCGATCTTCCTCCTAGCAAAAGTTGCAATACCATCTGGGTAGAGGTGGATAAATTTTCGAAAATGGCACATTTTGTTCCTTTGACCGGATTACCTTCCTCATCTACTCTGGCTGACCATTTTATCAAGGAGATCTTTCGGATTCATGGATGTCCATCTGAGATTGTTTCGGATAGAGGAGTGCAGTTCGTCTCCAGATTCTGGCGAGCCCTTTGCAAGACCTTGGGTATCCGATTGTCACTATCATCCTCTTACCATCCTCAATCAAATGGACAGACCGAGAGAGTTAACCAAGATCTTGAGACTTTCATAAGGATGTTCTCCTCAGCCAACCAAGACAATTGGGTAGATTTGCTTCCATGGGCTGAATTCGCCCATAACAATACGTATCACGAGTCATCTTCAAAAACTCCATTGTTTGTGGTATACGGTCACCATCCGTCTCTCCCAGAATTTCCTGCCCTCCCTCCCACCCAAGTTCCTGCAGTAGAGAGTTTATGTCAGGGTTTCAAAACTATCTGGTCTCAGCTTAAATCCTCCCTGAAGAAGGCATCTGCCAGATACAAGTGTTTTGCTGATAAAAAGAGGCGAGCTATTCCACCACTTAAGATTGGAGACCGCGTATGGCTTTCTACCAAAAATATTCGCCTGAAGGTTCCATCCATGAAGTTCGCTCCCCGTTTCATTAGTCCATATAAAATCACTCAGGTGATAAATCCGGTGTGCTGCAAACTACTATTACCTCAGAACCTTCCTATCTCCAACGCCTTCCATGTGTCATTACTCAAGCCTCTTATCTCAACCGTTTCTCTGTTCCTCCTTCAGCACCTCGGGCAGTACAAGTTCATCAAGAGGAGGAGTTTGAAATTACTCATATTCTGGATGCCAAAATTTCGCGAAGAGTTCTTTGCTTCCTAGTGCATTGGAAGGGCTTTGGTCCAGAGGAGCGTTCCTGGATCCGCGCAGATGATCTCAACGCTCCAGCTCTTCTAAAAAAAAATTACTCCAAGTTTCCGGGCAAACCAGGCTCCAAGTGTTCTGTGCCCACCTTTAATAGGGGGGGGGTACTGTCACTCACCGGACCATGAGTGCCTCTGCGCTGGTGCGTGGTTCTCTATCCTTCCTGCCGGCGCCTGTCCTGAGCCGCGGCCGTCCGCCATCTTGATGATTTGCGCATGCGCAGCATCCATGAACTCTTATGACCTTGCTTTTAACCTAATTGGTGGATCAGTCACCTCTCCCTATTTAAGACACCTGTGGCCATTGTATCGTGGCCTGATCTTGAGTCTCATTCCCTGTGAGTCTCATTCCCTGTGAGTCTCTTAAGGTGTCTCATGTGTCCTGCTCGTATCTTCAGTTTCCTGCTGGATTACATGCTGTGCTCATCGGCGGTTCCCATACCCGCTACTGACTCCTGTGTCCTGCCCGTGTCTTCAGCTGTCTGCTGGATTACCTGCTCTGCTCACCTGCGGTTCCCATACCCGCTACAGTCTCTCAGCTCTCCTGCTGTTATCCTGCATATCCTCGTTGGACAAGCTTCTCTACTCAGCAGCGGTATGCATACCCGCTATAGACTATTAGCCGGTACGCTGCATATCTGTTTGAACAAGCTTCTCTAATCAGCAGCGATATGCATACTTGTTATTGACTATCAGTTGTTATCCTGCATATCTGCTGTGGACAAGCCTCTCTACTCAGCAGGGGTATACATACCCGCAGGGCCGCCATCAGAAATCCTGGGGCCCAGTACAATTAAGCAGGCAGGGCCCCCCCCCTGATGACCTCCCCCATGAACCAGGGCCATCTTTCCGACTGGGCACGATGGGCAGGTGCCTGGTGGCCCAGGGGGAAAGGGGGCCCAAGGCAATGGAAAAAAAAATCCTGTAGAAAAAAAAAACACAACTTACCTTTTGTGGTCACGATCCGGCTTCCTCCCCGGTCCCCTCTTTCATGAAGGGGGTCAGACTTAGGCAATTGAAAGGTAAGTTAAGGGGGGCCCTAATATATATATATATATATATATATATATATATATATATAATTTTATGTAAAAAAAAAAAGTGGTTGTATCTATAATATAAATGTCTAGTGGCATTTGTTAGTCTGTCTGTGTGTGGAAAAAAATAAAACCAAGCTGCAGCGCCACCTGCTAAATTCTTAGTTTGTGTGGAAAAAAAAATTCAGAAAGGGCTGAAATTTGGTATACTAAGATGTTTTTAATTTGTTAATTTAATTTGTTAATTGTTAAAAGTGTTTATAAAGATTTAAAAAAAATATATATATATATTTCTTGAAGGAGAAGTGACAGTTGGGAGTGGTTGGTGGTTGCCGGGGGTGACAGTGGGGAGTGGTTGGTGGTTCAGGCCTGGGCTATGGCCCAAATGCATGACAAGAACCTTTTTAACACCTTAAGTAGCTTGACTAGAATGCATGAGTATCATGCACGGGTTAACTTGTATATCTATATATATGTAACCGACTATATCTCCAAAAGAGGGATAGTTGCATCTACTATATAGGACATACTCTCTTGTTCAGCTTTTAATATCCTTATAGCATATAATTATAGATCCTTGTGAAAGTTAGTATCAATAGACTAAAGGTATCCTTGTTGTTTTCTATGATGGTTGTTTGCTTACAGCACACACTGCTTACTGCATTAGTTGTACAGGAAATAGTTGGGGTTTACTATTGCTAGCTAAGTGCAAGATGCTTGGATGAACTAACTTATTTTTGTACTATGTATTTTAAATTTACTTGCCAACATGATTCTCCAGTTCTATATATGTCTAATAACATATCTGCTTGCCTCTATTTAAAATTAGCTCATGTGTCCATCTGGAAGGACATCTCACATTTGGCATAAATAATGGCAATAATAATCAGAAATTTATTTGGTTATATAAATAATCCATATAAGATGTGGGGATATTTTTTTTACACAATTAAGGGAACATTAAAAGTGATAAGCCAATAAACAATATCCAAAACTATTATGTATAATAATGTGAATTATGAAGGTATTTAATGATGCAACATATTCATTTAACCTATTTGTTTATACAGCTTAAAAATAAACTGTATTTTATAAACGTTTTGGTTGACATTTTAAAATTTATATCTGTTTAAATTAATGTGTGTTGTCAAACTAAAACTAACACCAATATATATATATATATATTAGGGGAGAGGGAGGGAGAGAGACACTTCTGGCCTTACCTCCTGCAGTGGAACACATATGCCTTCCACCAACAGGAAGTTCGGCATTTGGAACTTCCTGTTGGTGGAACGCACATGCGTTCCACTGCGGAAGTTAAGGCTGAAGTCCTTTAGCCCTGGTGTCATCGCTGCTGTCTTTTCAGTCTGGCTATCACAGTGACAGTCAGGCTGAAGATAGCGGGCCCCCTGGTAAGAGTGTGCCGCCGGGCCCCCTGGTGAGCCCGGGCCCGGTACACGGGCACCCCCTGTACCCCCCTGATGGCGGCCCTGCATACCCGCTATAGACTATTAGCTGTGATGCTACATATCTGTTTGGGACTAGCTCCTCTGTTTTCCAATTGTATTTATACAGTTATAGACTCTTATCACTACTCCACCTATCCGCACCTGGACAAGTCCTCACCTCCACAGCAGTGGTACAACTTGCTATGCGCAGACCACTGACTCTCCCGCTACCTACCTGCACCTGGACAAGTCTTCCCTTCACAGCAGTGGTACAACTTGCTATACGCAGACCACTGACTCTCCCGTTACCTACCTGCATCTGAACAAGTCTTCTCATCACAGCAGTGGTACAACTTGCTATCCGCAGACCACTGACTCTCCCGTTACCTCCCTTCACCTGTTCACGTCCACTCTGCTCTTCTTGGTTGAGACCGGCCTTTCCACTACAGCTGCAAGTCGCTGACTCTCCTACCAGTACAGCTGCAAGTCGCTGACTCTCCTACCAGTATAGCTGCAAGCAGGGCCGGATTAACCATAGGGCTAACTGGGCTACAGCCCAGGGGCCTATGGCATCCAGGGGGCCCTTGAAAGTGCTCAGCAGCAGTATTGATCGGTCGGGGCGGGGGAGTCTCACTCTCACGAGATCTCCTCAGTAAAGAGCGTACAGCGCGCCGGGGAAGGAGGTAAGTGCCGGGTGGGTGCGGAAAGCTCGGATCAGGGGGGGGGGGCGGGCAGCTCGGGTCGGGCGGGGGGCTGGGCAGCTCGGTGTGGGAGGGTGGGCAACTCGGATCACGGGGGGAGGCCCTCACGGGGGAATGGATGCCCCTTAGCCCAGGGGCCTCCATTCCCTTAATCCGGCCCTGGCTGCAAGTCACTGACTCATCTATTCCACTGGCATTCTCTCTCCATCTGATGTTATATACGTTCCTACTATTCACCCTACTGCCCAGAGGACCGCTGTGTAAACCCCGCCCCTCTGGTAAGCATTATCAACTGGTGAATCCTGGGCAGAACTCCTAGTGCCCGTGACAGCGGCCAAGAGATCTCCAATCAGATAGATGATGTAATCTGTCTATGAAGTACCTGTCTGTCCAGGATTCTGGAGCGGATGTAATCCATAGAGTAGGTGTGTTGAATTTTGGGGTGAGACCTGAACTTGATATTGGACCTGGACATGGAGTCCTCCAACAGTACTCCTAGCTTCACATATAAGGAATACAGGAAGGTAAGGCGTTCCTTACATGATCACCAGTTGGCTTACACAAGGGAAGAATACAACATGCAGATGACAAAGACTCGCAAGTACCTGTTTTTATCCAGTACTAAGCGTTAGACGATAATACTAGATAAATATTTATATATAAACAGTGCAAATATTACAAAGTATATAACATAAACATAACCAATAGAACAGTGATTTTCCATTAAATTTACCCAGTTACCCAACCACACAGGTTTCTAAAACAAATATGTCCAATGCACTGTTAGTGAAATGGGAACCTCTTCCCTGCACTCTATGGTCCCCTGCTGCATCACATGGAAATTCAATGAAATTACTTGTGAATGTCCCATAATAGGGCAGGACAAATATGTTGTGACCAGGGCCGTCTTAGCCATTGGGCACAATGGGCAGGTGCCCAGGGGCCCTGCAGCCCAGGGGGGACCGTCGGAGGCAGCAGAAAAAAAAAAAACCTGAAAAAAAAAAAAGAAGAAAATACTTACCTTGCGGTCAGCTGGCGATCCGGCTCCCTCCCTGGTCTCCTCCTCCGTGCGGCGCTCGCAGTGCATGTCGGGCGTGACGTCATCACGCCCGCCCGACATCCATTGCGGAGCGCGACGGAGGAGGAGACCAGGGAGGGAGCCGGATCGCCAGCTGACAGCAAGGTAAGTATTTTCATCTTTTTCTCTTTTCAGGTTTTTTTTTTTGGTGCAGCCTCCGACGGGCCCCCCTGGGCTGCAGGGCCCATATATATAATCACTTTTTTTAATATATATATATATATATATATATATATATATAGGGGCCCCGCTGTACTGCTTTGCCCGGGGGCCCAAAATGTTGTTAAGAGGGCCCTGGTTGTGACTTATTGGTGGGCACATAATAACAAAACAGAGTGTTGGGGAAATAATAAATGCTTCCATAGTGATGGATAGTGTACAGTGCTGCCTAAATAGGAAAAATTTGGTGAGAAGGATGGGTCCCTTGCTCCTAGAGATAGTGATCAAACAGTGAGGATTTTCCTGGCGCAACAAGTGTAGTAGTGGAGAATAGCAATTAAATTAATAAATGGGTGCAGACCATCTACTATATAAATGCCTAGTGGCGTGTGTGGGGAAAAAAAAACCAAGCTGCAGCGCCACCTGCTGGGCAGAGTTATACACTGACCTATATATTTCTTGAAGGAGAAGTGACAGTTGGGAGTGGTTGGTGGTTGCCGGGGGTGACAGTGGGGAGTTTTTAACACCTTAAGTAGCTTGATGAAGGATGTGGCGATGAAGATGAAGGATGAGGTGATGGAGAAAAATGATAAGGTGGTGACATATGGACAAAACCACGTTAAAAAAGGGCGCTTGCGGAACAACGGAGGGGCACAACTTCAAGCCCCACATAATACACACCAACAAGAGAGGTACATTGCCCCATCAGGCCCCTCATTGCCCTGCAGGGAACACCCCTGCTGAGAGAGGCAGGATACAGCCCTGAAGGACCCTACCAGCTACATATATTGCCGAGACTTGTTGTCCCCAGAGGCACAAATTCCAGGGCCAGCATTGGCGGATGCGCCTCAACGGGAAAGGCATCAGAATGGCGTCTAGTACCCTTGTGACCCAGTGGATACATGGACACTGAGGCCCCACTACCTACTCCTGTTATGCCGGTACAGGCGCACCTCCTGTATCCCTGTATCTGACATGGCTGTCTAGACCTCCAATGGGGGGACGGGTCTAGTGACGACTCATCTATATGCTAAAGTACCGCTGAAGAAGATTAGTTTTTGTAACCTATCAAAGATATTGGCTGAAGGCCCAGATGGGCAAAGATAAGAAAGGCTCCACTAAGAAAGCTTCTAAACAACCTGCGGCTGCTTCTCAACGCGCAAATTTACGAGCTTTCCTGACATCTCCAATCGGGCTGGAAGCAAGCAACATGGATTCGTCCACCAGCCACTCTCAATCACCCCCATGTGGCTCCCAGGTAGCTGCGTCCCAGGTTGCCGCAACCCCTCATGTCAAAGAGCAGTTAGAACTATCCCAGATCATGGGCATGCTCCGGACGTTACCAACCAAACAAGAGGTCCCCTCCAAAAAGGACTTTGAGACGTTGGAGACCAGACTGAAGGAGGTGGTCCGCCACGAGGTGGCCACTCTTCAAGCAGACCTGGCACACCTGGGGCACAGGCTGGTGGCCCTGGAGGAGAGCAAAGAGGCAGAGGAAAGCCGATTTACTACCCTTGAATCCACGGTGTCGGCCCAGGGAAAGGCTTTACAGTGGATGCACTACAAGATGGACGACATGGACAATCGTGGCCGCAGAAATAACTTGAGGATAAGGGGCCTACCTGAGGATGTCTCCGTACAAGGTCTGGTGGACGCCCTTATGAAAATATTCAATGAAGTACTAGAGATGCCACCAGAGAATGTCATCACCTTTGATAGAGCACACAGGGCACTGCACCCACGAGGGGCCCCTTCGGAAAGACCTAGGCATGTCATCTGCCGCTTACATTACTTCACACAAAAAGATGAGATTTTGCGGAAGCTGCGTCATCTGGATGGTCTCCAATTTAACGGCCAAGAGATCCAGGTCTTCCAGGACTTATCCTGGCACACGCTTCAGCAAGGGCGGTTGTTAAAGCCCCTTACAGAAGAGCTACGGAAGAATAACATGAAGTATCGCTGGGGCTTCCCCTTTCAGCTGCAGGTGGTTCATGAAGGCAAATCAGCTGTTCTGGTGGAACCAGCAGGTCTTTCGGACTTTTGCTCATCATTAGGCATCCCAAAGGTCACACTCCCAGAATGGCAAGAGTCTTTCTCACGTCTGACACTGATGGATGCCCCTCAGGGGGTGGAAAGGTTTCGACAAGTGGGCAGGACGAAGAAGGCTCCTCAAAAGCGCCAAAATCAGCCAAACCAAGAGAGCACATGATCAACTAACAACGGTCTCAAGAGACTTGATATTGCAGGGAGGCGACTCAAGAAGGCATATGCCGCTGCCTCTCTTTCTCTATTACACATGGGTCACAGTAGAGTTGCCTTGCAGATAAGCTATTTGCTCTTCATGTTCCTTTGTCTCTCCCTCTTGTTGCACTACTCCCCTCTTCTTCTCCCCCTCCCGGTTTTTGTTTCCACAGGTGGACAGTGTTCGAATGTCAAGAGAATGGTCGTAAAGCCTCTGAAAGGAAGGATCAGTTCCCTGTGGTCTGTGTGACATGGACCGCTCCGTGTCTTTTCATTGTTTTACCTCTGAGGGGGTGGGGAGGGGGCCGCTCCCTGAGGCCAGTCGTTAGTCAAAACATTTGTAAAGTTAGGTTAGTTAAAAGCATAGCCAATGTTTTGTTCAGTAGTATCAGTTTCGGATATGTTAGGCTACATATTATTCCTGTAAAAAGTTGAAATAGCAGTACAGAAGAAGTTTATTACAAAGTTGTCACTGACATTGTATCCCCCCAGTACCCCCTGAACCGCAAGAGTTTTTCCGAGGCCTGAGGGATATTTGGTCCCTCTTGTTTCCCCGGAGCGGTTTGTTATTTCTGTTTAAAGTACCAAAAGGTTATTTTCAAATGTTACTACTATCTGCATTTTCTCTCCCCATGTCCCTCATTCCCAACCCCCTCTTTCCCTCCTCCCACCCTATCCCACTTCCATTGTTTTGGGCCACATGGAAACGCATCCCACAGAACAATAGCTCTACCAGCATGTATTCCTCTCGCAAAATAGATGGCAAGGGATAAACTTACCGAGATTTACTCTTGGAAAAAATCAAATCCCTTGAAATGAGGCACAAAGTCTCTAAAGAATCAGAAACTCTGGCTGAATTGGCGGAGGTAAGAAAGACCCTCAATAGGCTGATGTTGGGTAAGATACAGCTGGACTATCGCAAATGCCGAAATAAATTCTTCCAGTGGGGTGATAAACCCGGAAAGCTTTTGGCCCGAGCCCTTCGAGCTCAGAGGGCTCAGCTGTATATATCACACATCAAATCAGACATCGGGAAACTCTGCATCACCTCCTCAGACATAGCTAGGACGTTCCACGCATATTACTCAAATCTTTATAACCTTAATAAGAAGATATCGCTGGCGGAACCCTCTGCTAAGCAGGAGCGCATAGCGAACTACCTTGAGAGGGTTCAATTTCCCAAACTAGACACAGACGCCATACAATTGCTGGAGGCCCCTTTCACCCCCGAGGAACTAGAGGAAGCAATAAAAACAACACCCTCAGGGAAGAGTCCTGGTCCAGACGGTTTTACAATATCCTATTATAAAACCTTTAAAGCCAAATTGATACCGCTCATGCTCCAGGCCTTCAATGCGATCTCGGCCCAAACTCACTTTTCACACCAATCCTTGTCAGCACATATCACAGTATTGCCTAAAGAAGGGAAAGACCAGGCGCTTTGTCCAAGCTATAGGCCAATATCTTTGCTTAACGTGGACATCAAATTATACGCCAAGCTCATAGCAAACAGAATGAAACCACTCCTGCCTAAAATCATCCACTCAGACCAGGTAGGCTTTGTCCCAGGGCGCGAAGCTAGCGACAACAATACTAAAATAATTGATTTGATCCAGCAAGCCACTACTACCAAATCTTCCACCGTTTTACTATCTACAGATGTGGAGAAAGCCTTCGATAGAGTGGATTGGGATTTCATACAGGGAACACTTAGTCATTTGGGTCTGGGGCCGGTGGGGTTGGCTAGAATTCAAACATTGTACACTCATCCAACGGCAAGAGTTAGAATTAATGGGGACTTATCAGAACCCTTTAATATAGCCAATGGAACGAGGCAGGAATGCCCCCTTTCTCCCATGATTTTCATCCTATGTATGGAGGCACTCGCGCGATCTATTAGAGCAAACCCAGACATTTCAGGGGTCCGGGTGGGAGAGAGGGAATTCAAATTAGCCCTCTTTGCGGATGACCTTCTAGCCATCCTCACGAATCCGACCGTCTCAATTCCGAACCTGGTGTCGGAATTTCGTGTTTTTGGAGAATTATCTCACTTTAAAATTAATTATTCAAAGTCAGTGGCCCTTAATATTTTCTCCCCACCCAACATAATTGAAGGTCTGAAGTCGGCTTTTCCCTTTGTCTGGCACCCCACACATCTCAAGTATCTGGGGGTGATCATAAACAAAGACAATTCAAAAATATACGCAGATAACTTCCTACCTATTACTGCGACTATACGCAGGAATTGGAATATTCAATTGTCGTGGGTTTCCGCGGCATTAAAACTACTACCGTTATTACGGTAGTAGTTAGCTGGATTTCAGCTCGCGGCTCAGGGAGCGGTGAGCTGAAATCTAGTGAGAAAACTACCGTAATAACGGTAGTAGTTTTAATGCCGCGGAAACCCGCGAGAATTGAATATGCCCCTAAGCATTTATCGAATATGCTCTATTATCATTTATCAGTCCCACCACTTATTTCTAAAGTTTCCATAGCTCTGGTAGGAGGAAGTGGAGATTTTCGGCATTTCCGCCAACAATTGAATATGCCCCTTAATGTCTTATAGGGACTGTCTAATGAAATAGTTTTGTCATACGCTGGTCCCATAGCTAGGTGCTGGCGTTGTGACTTGCCCTTTAAGAACTATGTTGGTGCTTGCTTTTGCTTCAGAGTCACTACCTTTGCAAACGTGTTCCTTGTTATGTTGATTGAGACCTCCTTCCGAAGCCTATTGGTCCCAGAGGACTATTTCAATCTCCCGTGATCATGGACTCATTGCCTGATATTCGTGTTTCTCACACTGCTGTGGGTTCTGGCTGCATATCTGACTTTCTGTTTATCTCTTGGATATTATCGGTTGCCGAAGTTACCTGTCATCATTGCTCTCCATCGGCTCCGCTGTATGCCAGTTCGTGGGTCGTCTACAAGCTGAAGTTACTTGTCGTTGTTCATCTGCAAACAGAACTATTCGTGAGTTGTCTGCTACACCTGCGCTCATATTGATTGGCTCAAGTACTACTCTACTCGGCTGTCTATGTTGCAATATTCTATATTGAACTACAATCAAGTTTTCTTGTCATCTGTGGTTCTATGTCTGGCACGGCTATTATTACTCTGCTGATTATTATTGCTGGACTGTTAATATGAATATATTGCCAAGCCGGGAACCATTTCCTCAACTCAAGTTGTGTGCATCTATTGGTGATGAACTCGCGCTTACCTGTTAACCGGATCATCTGTGACCTGTAGTTCCACGCTCAGTTTGGATTTCGTTATCACGCTGCTACTTTTAGGCAACACCTTATTGCATGTTACCAGTTATATCCAAGTTCTTGGACAGCATATAACATTTTCTGTTACGCTAATATGAACTATTGTGATACCTATAACCACCTGCTAAAGTGAATCATATTATTCTGTTTGGATCAGCCAAGTCTGCATACTACTCTCATTGGACTTTTAGCTGTATCAGTGGTTCACCTTCATCTGCTGTGTGTTTCGTTTAGGATCCAAGTGTTCTAATTACCATCTCATCGTTGAACTGTTATATTGCTTATTTCTCATGCTGTTGCCATTGGTTACCAACTGAAGTAACTTCTGTGATTATTACTGTATTCTATGAACTGCCGTGTGCTCAGCTCTGCTGAGTTCTACATACCTTTTATTACTACTGCTGTTGTACCATCTATTAATATATCAAGTTGCAACACTACCATCATCATTTGTGTTATTGTTTCTTGTGATGCTCTCAAGTTAAGAACTTCAAATCCCATCGTGTTCTGTCTCCACCACCCTCTCCACCACCCCACCACCCTCTACTAGCACCATCTAAGTAGAGGCTGGGGATCCATAATTATTAATAGCCGTGACAAGTTTTATGTTTTAAGCTTTAAAATATGTTATAGGGCAGTGTCTGTTATCAATGTTACACAAAAGCAATATCAAATTAACATTTTTCTCTTTTGTACTGATTCGGAATGATTGTGCTAAGGTTCAATGTGGCCTATTTTAACGGCAGTTTTCGAGGGACCCCCTCAATTTTAAGCATTCCCTCTATCTATAACTAAAGGATAGCATTAGATTTCAGAGAAGACAGCAGGAAGTTTAGATTAATTGTATATTGAACAAGAATCAACCTATGAGAAATGAGGAGAGGTGGGACTATAAAACGTTTACAATTAGGTTTGGCCAATTAAAATACATGTTATCTTCCAGAAGGTGTAATGCAATAAAGATAGACGATTCAAACTGTTGCTCATTGATGTCACTAGGAAGGGCTTGGTTAAAATAACTATATAGAGCAGGCAACTAAAGATTCTTTAGCTTGTCTTGACAAAGCTAACATTAGCAAAATGCACGTCTGTGTTTGCAAAGTTTTCTGTTTGGCCCCCTAATAGATACAGTGTATATAGAAACTAAATGATTGTGTTCTTAAGCCAAGTATAGAATCTGCCATTAACATGCAGGTAGGCTAGTTAATTGCATATGAATGAATGGAATGTATGAATGACAGCAGAGAAACTTATTATTTTCAATTGCACTCAATGAAATAAACAAATTGTCAATAGGTGGAGTAGCAATTGAATTGACCATCTGCTCATTGTAAGGCTGATTAGTTGGAAAATACTTGCAGACATGATTAAGGGACAAACTTGTGTATTTTAATAGCCATTCTAACCCTGCTGAAGGCTGAACAGGGGTACTTTTATACAGACTTCACTAAAAGACAAGACTATAGATTTTTACAGTCAGTATAACAGGATATTGAACAAATTAGTTTACAGTTTATCAAAGAATGTTTCATTTATTTTGCGTCTCACAAGTACAGATCTTGTTTTTTCAAGTAAATGCAAACATGTGCATGGCTAACACCAAAGCATATAGTACAATTGTGTTCACAGTACTACTACACTTACAAAATAACAGAGGTATGTCTGCTATTTTCAGCATAAAGGCACCTAGAAGAACATAAATTCAAACACAAAAATAAACTGTCTAACTGTATTCCAAAAAGAACACATACATGTAAAGGAACGTTTTGAAGGCGAGACGCCTTAGTAAAGCCTCCAATAAATAATATTTAAGTAAGCTTGACAAAGAGGGGTGTACTCCAAAACAGTGATGTCTGTGTAGGTGTCCTTTTTGGAATAAAATTGGTTAGATTATCATTTCTGGGTTCTAAGGCTTAATTTATGGTCATGTTAGACATGGTTTACAGTTACTGGGCCTGATTCATTAAGGAAAGTAAAGCAAAAAAAAAAAATTAGTAACTTTGCAACTTGGCAAAACCATGTTGCGTTTGAGGGGGAGGAAAATTCAAAATGTGATGGCAGATTTATAGTTAGGGTAAGGCAAGTTCTAGATGAAATTTAAATTTCAGTGTAAAATAAAGCTATGAAGTATTTGTGTGATACATGAAAAAACAGCCAGTATAATAATACACTAAATAATAAACTAAATTGCACCCCTTGCATTGTAACATGGTTTTGTCCATTTTTTGCCCTACTTTCCTTAATGACTCAGGCCCACTATCTACATTAACCATAAAAAATAAAAAATAGCTTTTATTTTGCTTGGGACCTGGTGACATAGATATATATGTTTATTTGTTACAAATATATCCTATTCTGCAATATATATTAAACGGTTAAATATTTGTAAATCTGACTTTTTGCAAAACTAATTAAACAAATACAACTGTTCTTAATTACAATAGGAATCACATATTTATAGAATAATGGTTGGATTCTGACTGACAGTGTTATCACAATTGTTCTAAGGTTGATATGGATTAATATGGGGTGCAGACTGTGTGTCATTTGGTAAATTACATACTCCAATAGTGTAATTTAGGAATATGGTTTAGGGTCATCATGTTCGGCTGTGTATGTCCTTGACAATTTATCATCTAATTTTAATAGAAGAGCTCTCCGAGGTGTTTGAAAATAATCTTTCTTATTGCTTTATTTGTTCTTCGCTATTCTTTTGGCACAATTTAAGGAACACAGTTCTTCTTGCATAATCTCTTGTCCTTGCTCATTGTTTGAAATCAAGATTAGAAGTAGTCAAGTAGAAAAATTACTATTATAAGCTATTATTTAAAAAATATGAGATGAGATAGCTACTTCCAAAGCCATCATAAAATACATAAAAGCACACCGGGGGTTATATTTACTAAACTGTGGATTTGAAAAAGTGGGGATGTTGCCTATAACAACCAATCGGATTCTAGCTTTAATTTATTTAGTGCTTTCTACAAAATGATAGCTAGAATCTGATTGGTTGCTATAGGCAACACCTCCACTTTTTCAAACCCGCAGTTTAATAAATTTAGCCCCAGATCATACATAATGCTGTTGAAAATGGAGCCTAAGCAGGAATTTGGGACCCATCTCTACTGCACTATGCCAGCTCTGTACCAAGCATGAGTATACCAACATTTTCACAAGCAGTGCTTCCCAGCCAGAGATAATAGTTATATAGATCAAATGTAGCAGAATACTTCTACTAGTTCCTTTAATGCAAATTTTAGAATGGGAGTCCGACTAAACTGCAGATTTGAAAAAGTGGAGATGCTGCCTATAGCAACCAATCAGATTCTAGTTATCATTTATTTAGTACATTCTACAAAATGACAGCTAGAATCTGATTGGCTACTATAGGCAACATCTCCACTTTTTCAAACTCAGAGTTTAGTAAATATACCCCTAAAAGTTCCATGATGCAAATATAAATGTCCAGATGAAGTTTGACCTACATAATATTATAAATAAATCCAAGGCCGAGCCTTGGTTTGCATTTTCCTTTTTTAATTCATTTAAAATAAGGATATATGAGTATCTGAAAAAATATGTTGCTTATCGTTATCTAAAAATATGACCTAATAATGAATTTCAGCATATTTGAGAAACTCTATAGTTTGTAAATTGTAAACAGAATGAAAAAATCCCCAAAAGTTTTTGATTCAAATATAATACAATGTAAATCCCCCTTGATTTTCCATTCAGACCGATTTAATTCAATTGGCCGCGTTACTGTAAAAAGTAACACGGCCTGCGCACTATTACCAATATTACAGTAATAAAGCGTAATTACCGTCAATACAGTAATTTCAATGTCGGCTTTTTGCTTGTGGCTCAGGTATCCGCAAGCAGAAAGTAGGGTTAAAATTGCTGTGTTAATGGCCGCATTGTTTTGGGGGAAAGTGAATTCCCCTCAGAGAGCATTTTTTTTTTTTTTTTAAACATTCAATTTTTATTGGATGTAAAATAAAAGTACAGTCTATGCAAATCACATGGTGAACAGAATAGAACAGAAGCATAGGATGTAGATCACATAACAAAATATCACTAATTTACGTTCACGGTATACCTTGAGTTTAACAAACAAAATAATGAGTAATATTTGAAAGAGGCTTATTGCAAGCACTTTAGTAGAGATTAGACTCAATATGATATTTTCGCTGAGATAAAGATAGGTAGGGGATGAATGGGGAAAGAGGGGGAACGGCAAAGTGGGGAAGGAGTGTGATTGGAGGATAGCCAGGAATTTTTTTTTTATATTATGAACTCAACTTGTCATGCAAAAGGCAGTGGGTTTAGCACTGTGGAGGGATCAAGGAAACCTCATCTATTCCAGAGGGTGTACAAAGGGGTTTCCTTGAATTCTAGCCATTCGAACCACAACAAGTAATACTCTCGGTATTTTTCTGTTGATGATGATAATATCAGGTTATCCATGGACATATAAAAATTCCAATCATGCAAACCTTTCTTTAATGGATGGCGGTGATGGGGATCTCTAGTGGACTGGTATCACAGCCGTCGCAGCGCAACTGAGGTATTTTAGTGTGGATTTCTTGTACTTGGAAATGGGCATTTTAGTATTAGGCAGCCAAAAGTTTGGACAATTTGGTACCTCAGATCCAGTAATAGCCTTGAAAATAAGTGACACCATCTTCCAGAAGGGGCGAAGGGCAGAGCATTCCCACCAAATGTGTAGTGGGGTACCAGATGCTGTTTGGCATCTCCAACAGAGGTCTGGGAAACCGGGGTACATTTTGGCCAGGAGGCTGGGACACCGGTACCACCGGTTTAGAACCTTGGAAAATGTCAGTCCATTCTTGATCTAAAATGACAGTTCTCAAGTCTTGTTCCCAATATTTGGTGAAATTTGGCAAAGCTCTAAAGATGTGTTCAATCAAAATGTTATATATTGAAGACAGTGTGTGTCTGGGGTATTTGTTTACAGTGTATAGAGATTCAAACAAAGTGAGTTTTCTCCCTACCATTTTGCGCATCCCTGAGTAGCATAAGAAGTGTTTTATTTGCAGGTACCGCCAAACTTCGGAATTAGCCAAGTCCCATTTCATCTGGATGTCTGGGAACTGCAAAACACCCAACATGCCCCCCAGCTGGCCGACCCGGGAGACCCCAGCATCTGTCCACCAAGCAAAGGCCGAACCCTGTTGACCTGGAGGGAAGTCTGGATTGTCTAGTAGTGGAGTCAGGTAAGAAGTCCTGGAAGATATGTCTGGAATAGTAAGGAATGTGGACCATCTGTTCAGGGTCAGGGTGAGTGTTGGGTGATGTATGGAGGGGAGTACTGGTAGCCAGGGCATGTGACTTATGGAGGCATTTAGTACATACTCCTCAATCTAGACCCATTGTTTAACAGATCCACCCCTCATCCAATCTAGGACCCTGTTTAGCATTGCAGCATCATAATACGTGGCAAAATGTGGCAACTGGAGGCCTCCAGAGTGTTTGCACTTATAAAGTATCTTGCATTTGAAACAGGGTCTTCGACCCTGCCAAACAAAGACACGTATGGACTGGTGCAGGTCAGCAAACCACTGGCTAGTGATATGGATGGGGAGTGTATGCAGAAGATATAGGATCCTCGGGAGTAGGTTAATTTTAACTACATTTACTCTACCTATCAAAGAGAAATCCTTGGGAAGCCAGTCTCAGGCTTTTACGAATAGTAGCAGTTATGGGTATGAAATTTTCTGCATACATCCTGGACAAATCTCTGTTTATGATGATTTCCAGATATTTTAACTGGGTGGGATGCCAGACAAATGGAAATGCATGCCTCAAGCCTTCAATGACCTCCAGGGGAGACGAGATATTGAGGGCGACTGATTTTGCATAATTGTAAAGTTAGAGAGGGCTACAAATAATTGAAACTCGGACATCAAGTTTGCAAGTGAGAATACAGGGTTTGTGCGGATAGCTAAAAGATCATCTGCGAATAGCGCAAGTTTGAATTGTTTGTCCCCCACCCGCAGACCTGAGATGTCAGGGTTAGCCCTGATAGTCTGTGCCAATGCTTCCATACATAATATGAATATCATTGGGGACAGGGGGCACCCTTATCTCCTTCCATTCGTGATCCCGATCAGATCAGAGAATTCTCCATTAACTTTGACTTTTGCCGTTGGGTATGTATACAATGCCCGTATTCCTTTAAATTTAAAGCGGCAATGTCAAGTCACCGCATGTTAAGTGTTTAAACACTTAACCTGACATTGCCGTTTAATCCAAGTCGCAATGACAAGAAACTGTACTGCTGGACACCTCATCATTAGAAATGACTTGCGGTCAGCATTGTGGTGCATCGCTTAGCTGCGGAGTCGCTGTAAAGGTAAGTCTATCAATAGTCACATAGTTTTAACACATTCGTCTTTTTTTTTTGTAGGGCAAGTGGGTGTCAAGTCTTTCAATACCGAAAAACCGTACCCCACCCCTTGAGATATATTGTAAAGTTTGGCATAATAATCATGGAATGCTGCAGCTATATCTGTCGAGGAGTGATTAAGCTTCCCTGCGTGGGTTCTAATATGTGGTATATACAATTAAGCTTGTTGTTTCCTTAGGGCTCGTGCTAGGAGTTTGCCCGGTTTGTCACCCCACTGATAATACCTGTTTCGGCATTTACGGAAATCAAGCTTCACCTTATCCGAGAGTAATTTGTTCAGTGCCGCTCTGGTTTCAGCTAATTCTGTAAGGATAGATGATTCTAGAAAGGCTTTATGTTTCGTTTCAAGAGATTGGATTTTCATGAGAATGGCGTCTCTTTGAGCCACTTTCTGTTTCCTAAATGTGCCCAACTGTATAAATTTTCCAAGTATGACATACTTGGGGGCTTCCCACACTGAGATTTTAGATATGCCTGGGGAATTGTTAAATTGGATGTATTCATCTAGCGTCGTCTCAATTTGTGATCTACAGTATGCATCTTGCAGCAAATTTTTGTTCAGTCGCCAAGTGAACAGTATATGACCAGGCCGTGGTATGGAAACAGAAAGAAATACTGGGGCGTGGTCTGACAGGTAACTTGTCCTATGGTGACGTCCGTGATCATGTGTAAATGTCTGTGTGACAAGATGAAATAGTCTAGTCGGGTGTAAATGCTGTGTGGGTGGGAGAAGAAAGTATAGTTGCAGTCTGTGGGATGTTTGAGTCTCCAGGTGTCCACCAACTGGTGGTCGAAGATTACGCCTCACCTTGCGGTGTAACCTGCCTGGGTGTCTAGCTGCTCCGGAGAATGCATCCACGGTAGGCTGAAGGGTCTAGTTGAGATCTCCTCCAATAACTAGAACCCCTTCTCTTGGGGAGTCTATTCGGTCCAAAAGTGTTTCTAGGAAAGCAGGTTGGTTATAATTAGGAGCATAGACATTTACAAAGGTAAAAGGATTGATGGAAAATTTTACATTTTATCAATAAATCTCTGCGCTCTAGGAGTTTATGAATGACAGCATCTTGTATCACCAGACATTTAAAGAAAAGTATGGCCACCCCTACTATTTTGCTATCCTTATTATTAGACTGGAATATGTGAGGAAAAGAGCAGATGTTTAAGGAGAGTGCTGACCCTTGTTTGAAGTGAGTCTCCTGCAGGAAAGCCACATCTTTCTTGGCAGCCAAAAGGTCTCTCAAAAGCCTAGACCTTTTTTCTGGAATATTTAGGCCCTTAACATTAAAGGTAATAAGTTTAAGTTTGTCTGGCATTGGTAGGATGTTCTAGTGAATAGTGCTTGCCCTGTAGCATATCAGGTGAAGATACAGTGTGCCCCGGCTATAGGTGAAAACAGGAATGAGGACTAGGAATTAGGGGGAAGGAAAGAGGGTCAGGAGACAAAAATATGTGAATGGTAATGAATGCTGGTATGGATGTCCATATGTATAAAAAATAAAAAATAAACGGCTCCAGATAATCATGGTGAACAATAGTCTGACCATGATCCGGAAAAAGCCTATGTAGCTTGGTGGTCACTGGGGGTCAGTGACAGAGACAACAATGTAACAGAAAACTTGTTTTTCCCCCTTAAATTTCAGTATGCTAAACATTATATGAGAATGAGTTTACTTAGCAATTAACATGTAAGAAATTAGAAGAGCAAACAGGATTATAAGCTTTACAAAGAAAAATAGAACATTATGTAGGAACATAATGTCAACCTGGTGGTCTCAAGATGACCACAACCCAAGCAGACATCCCCAAACATTTTTTAACAAACAAACAATAACTAGAGGATGTCAGGATTTCCCAGGTATGACCACGGAGAGGAGATAAGTGGTTATAATGAGTTTATTAATAAACAGAGATGACAAGGTAACTCATGAGACAGTTCAAAGTGCAGATGAGAAACAGGTAACTGCAATAGTAGATTTCAACAGGCAGCATAGAACTACAAGTACCAGGTATAATGGTTG
This sequence comes from Mixophyes fleayi, assembly GCF_038048845.1. Lineage (NCBI taxonomy): Eukaryota > Metazoa > Chordata > Amphibia > Anura > Limnodynastidae > Mixophyes > Mixophyes fleayi. The sequence goes on along the minus strand of NW_027445883.1, from coordinate 41,059 downwards.
AAGATGCAGGAGTCCAGGACACAGGTAACAGCAAATAGTGGATTTCAACAGGCAGCGTAGAACTACAAGTACCAGGTATAATGGTTGAAGATGCAGGAGTCCAGGACACAGGTAACAGCAAATAGTGGATTTCAACAGGCAGCGTAGAACTACAAGTACCAGGTATAATGGTTGAAGATGCAGGAGTCCAGGACACAGGTAACAGCAAATAGTGGATTTCAACAGGCAGCGTAGAACTACAAGTACCAGGTATAATGGTTGAAGATGCAGGAGTCCAGGACACAGGTAACAGCAAATAGTGGATTTCAACGAAGAAATATGCAGGAGTCCAGATAGCAGATAGAAGCTGAGCACAGGGAATGCTCCTCAGAATGACCTGATGATCTGGCCCAGACTGTTTGAAGCAGGCAGGTATAAATAGGCCTCATGCAGCTGAAACCACTCCCAGTGATCAAGGAGAATAATCAAGTAGTACAGTGGCCCCTTTGGTGGGCAGTGGTACTACAAGTGGAAAGCATACCAAATCCAATAGAGTCACTGTAGACAGCAGCTTCAGAGTGCAAATCGTGACAGTACCCCCTCCTTAAAGGGCGGATTCCAGACGCCCAAATACTAGAAATGGTCAGAAAAGTCAGAGTCATAGTCCAGAATTGGGCATGTATTTGAGAAGTCTTCATGCAAGGACGGGAAGGGTATAGAAACCACACCACAGGGGAGTTGAGATCCAGGAGAATCTTTCTTCTTCTTCTTCCTCTTCACTTTCTTTTTATGGTTTTTAGAGGGTTGCTGGAAATGGAGTGAAGAAAACGATAATCTCAAAGTGGGAGTAGCTGGAGATAGAACATGTGGCATAGATGAAGCACTGGGAGTGAGAAGAGCAGGTGCTGGTGTAAATTCTTTGATCACGGCCTCAGTAAAAAGCTGTAAATCAGACAGAATGGGATCTTGGGTTTCAACTAAGGGCTCTGCCCATTCCAGAGCTTCCCCTGTAAAGTTGGCCAACATGTAAAACACTTGCTTTCGTTGAGTATCAAGGAGGTTAGATACAGAGGGAAAATAGGATATACAGAATTTAATAAGAGCACGAAATTGCTGAATATCCCCATTGAAGGTAGGTGGTTGGAAGACTTGAACAGGAGGTGAATTCGAATTAGCATGAGACTCGGCCAGCTCGGGTTGAACATACATCCCTTGGGACTTGGGTAGGACCCCCTTGGCAGAAGACAATCCATACTGGGCAGATGACTTGGCAGGGCGCCCGGATTGGGCGGCAGACTTGGGAGCAGGCCCGGACTGGGCCGCAGACTTGGGAGCAGGCCCGGACTGGGCGGTAGGCCTGGCAGGGACAGCACTTTGAGAAGCCTGAGGGCAGACAGCACCTTGAGAAGCCTGAGGGCAGACAGCACCTTGAGAAGCCTGAGGGCAGACAGCACCTTGAGAAGCCTGAGGGCAGACAGCACCTTGAGAAGCCTGAGGGCAGACAGCACCTTGAGAAGCCTGAGGGCAGACAGCACCAAGTGGCAACTTGGGCTGGACCGCATGGACTGGCAACTCGGGCAGGACCGCATGGACTGGCAACTCGGGCTGGACCGCATGGACTGGCAACTCGGGCTGGACCGCATGGACTGGCAACTCGGGCTGGACCGCATGGACTGGCAACATTTCTGGAGCAGACTGGAGGGACAGGACCCCCTCTGGAGCAGACTGGAAGGGCAGCGCCCCCTCTGGAGCAGACTGGAAGGGCAGCGCCCCCTCTGGAGCAGACTGGAAGGGCCGCGCCCCCTCTGGAGCAGACTGGAAGGGCCGCGCCCCCTCTGGAGCAGACTGGAAGGGCCGCGCCCCCTCTGGAGCAGACTGGAAGGGCCGCGCCCCCTCTGGAGAAGACTGGAAGGGCCGCGCCCCCTCTGGAGAAGACTGGAAGGGCAGCGCCCCCTCTGGAGAAGACTGGAAGGGCAGCGCCCCCTCTGGAGAAGACTGGAAGGGCAGCGCCCCCTCTGGAGAAGACTGGAAGGGCAGCGCCCCCTCTGGAGCGGACTGGAAGGGCAGCGCCCCCTCTGGAGCGGACTGGAAGGGCAGCGCCCCCTCTGGAGAAGTCTTTAAGGGCAGCGCCCCCTCTGGAGAAGTCTTTAAGAGCAGCGCCCCCTCTGGAGAAGTCTTTAAGGGCAGCGCCCCCTCTGGAGAAGTCTTTAAGGGCAGCGCCCCCTCTGGGTTGAACTGGGGAACCTGGGTTCTCATGGGAGCAGATAACATGTCTGGAATGAAGACAGAAGCTTGTAATTTAGAGCTGGAGATAGAGGTTGAAGATGGTCGGAGTCTACGGAGCGGGCAATCCTGTAAAAAATGTACATCACTGGCACAGTAAAGACATAGTTTGTAGGTCATCCTGCGCCATCGCTCCTCTTCGGTCAGGTGAGGGCGTGGAGCACCTGAAAACCTGGAATTTGTTACAGGAATATTGGGAGGTACTGCTTGCAGAGAGTCAAAGGCAGACAAATTTGATAATGAAATGTTAGCAGCACAGTTAGACTCCTTACAGCAGGATGTATTAGGGGTGGAAACTGGAAGTTGCTTAAGCACTTGGTTCAGCAAGGAAGATACTTGCGCTATTTGAGTGCGAAGTTGAAGAATGTCCACTTGGAGCAACTGGAACAGGGAATTTTCTGAGGAAATAGCAGCCATGGTCTTAATGTTGAAAACGGAGTAGGTCACTTTCCTGGAAATCCTTTCCAAAAGATATGAAAGCCGTGCAGCAGCAGGCTTGGTTTTATGGCCAGATCATACTGTCAGGATTTCCCAGGTATGACCACGGAGAGGAGATAAGTGGTTATAATGAGTTTATTAATAAACAGAGATGACAAGGTAACTCATGAGACAGTTCAAAGTGCAGATGAGAAACAGGTAACTGCAATAGTAGATTTCAACAGGCAGCATAGAACTACAAGTACCAGGTATAATGGTTGAAGATGCAGGAGTCCAGGACACAGGTAACAGCAAATAGTGGATTTCAACAGGCAGCGTAGAACTACAAGTACCAGGTATAATGGTTGAAGATGCAGGAGTCCAGGACACAGGTAACAGCAAATAGTGGATTTCAACAGGCAGCGTAGAACTACAAGTACCAGGTATAATGGTTGAAGATGCAGGAGTCCAGGACACAGGTAACAGCAAATAGTAGATTTCAACGAAGAAATATGCAGGAGTCCAGGACACAGGTAACAGCAAATAGTGGATTTCAACGAAGAAATATGCAGGAGTCCAGATAGCAGATAGAAGCTGAGCACAGGGAATGCTCCTCAGAATGACCTGATGATCTGGCCCAGACTGTTTGAAGCAGGCAGGTATAAATAGGCCTCATGCAGCTGAAACCACTCCCAGTGATCAAGGAGAATAATCAAGTAGTACAGTGGCCCCTTTGGTGGGCAGTGGTACTACAAGTGGAAAGCATACCAAATCCAATAGAGTCACTGTAGACAGCAGCTGCAGAGTGCAAATCGTGACAGAGGAAGTATGAAATCCTCAGTGTGGTATTCTATAGATTACTCATCTGTTGGAACTTAGAGTGATGATCTCATGTAAAAGTCTTGATGGTAAGCATTAGGTTGGAGAGTCAGGATACCTGAGGAAAAAAAGAGGAACAACAAACAAATTGCTAGAAAAGGGATGTATGAGTACTCGAGAGTGGCAATCAAGAACAAATGTCAGTAGACACGGACAGTAAGGAGTATCTCATAGAAGATGGCAGTCCAGTATGTTTTGCTGGGAGAATCAGGTGACTTCTTGACTCGTTGTATTTGGACGCCTTTTGGGATTCCTTCTGGATCTGCCCGAACTCTGAAACCTTTCCTTTTCAGATGGTGTAATCATTGGGATTATACGGGAGTGTGTATCGTGCCATTCTGTAAGTGGAACCATTTGAATGCCCAAGGCAGAGCAGAAAGGTGATAGGTCAGATGGTTCTCTGAGGACAGCCCAATTTCCCATTGTGCGTGACCTGTAATTGGAATGGAATGGGAAGCCCCACATGTATTTAATGTCCTTCTTCCTTATTTCATCTGTGAGGGATTTCAACATCCTACTTTGTTGAAGGGTGTGCCATGAGAGGTCTTGGAATACCTGAACTTCTTGGCTATTGAATTCAAGACCCTCAAGTCGGCTTTATTTCCTCAGGATTTCATTTTTCTGGGAAAAATAGTGTAGATGGCAAATTACGTCTCTAGGGCGTTCTGATGGCGCACCTCAAGGGCGGAGGGCCCAATGGCCTCTATAAAATGTAATTAGGTTGTCTGGCAGGATTTCGTTTAACAACTTAGTGAGCACATCAACCAGGTCCAGAGGTGGTATGTCTTCTGGGATGCCTCTGACTCAAGTTGTTTCTTTCCCCTATTGTCCATGTCGTCAATTTTGTAGTGTAGCCACTGTAAAACTTTGGCCAGATTGGTGACTGTGGCTTGTAAGATGACAAAACGCTCTTCTTCTGCCTCTTTGCTTTCTTCCAAGGCAACCAGCTGATGTCCCAGATGGGTAAGATCAGCCTGTAGTGTGGCGACTTCCTGTGTAACCACTTCTTGGAGCTTAGCTTCTAATGTTTTGAAGTCCTTTTTGGAGGGCAACGCTTGTTTGGTTGGCAATGATCTGAGCATCTGCAGAATTTGTTGCAGATCTGGTTGTTCTGTTGCTGTGGGCGATGTAGTTGGTTTACCGTTCACGAGTTGGTGGTGACGTTCTGATGTTAAAATACTTTCAGTGCAATATATAAATTTGGCCACAAGATGGATTTAGGAGTACAGAGAAAATTAAATGGTGAACCAGGAGAACTTCACGCGACTGGTACACTTCACACGATGACTGAAGGCAAGGTATATTTCTCACAAAGTTTGCGATCGGTGATCTAATTATAAGGCACAGCTGTTTTTGATAGGAATGAAGCCCTGAAAACCGGGTACACTGCTATGTTTAGTACGGAAGTGCAGCTTGCTTTATCAAGGATTTTGCAGGTAAGCAGGTGCTTTTTAATTTACAAACAGGGTATGCAGGAGCCTCTAGGTATCGGATATCACACTGATGATAGTGGAGTAGTACAGCCGTCCAGTGATAGGAATGGCGTGGAGCAGGCACCACGGGAATCTAAGGCTTTTTCAAAGTCTGCCTTCTGGAATACAACTGAGCAGGACTGCAGACCAACAGTAGCCAAGTCCCGGGCAAGATTTAAAGTTGAGCTGACAGGGTCAGATCCCAATGAAAGGTGCCGAGTGGTGCCTGCTGGGTAGAGTACTGGAGCCGGAGCCCAGAGTATTAAAACTGGCTGGATAACTGAGACGACCCTGCGCCCTCTGATTGTGATTGTGCTGAAGAAAAGCAGTCATCAGAGCTGTTTGGTTAGTACCAGTTTATTTAAAAATACACGGCTGTCCTTGTCCCATCCTAATACAGCAGCTCACTGACAGTGCTTGAATTTTCATTACTACACTTCACTGCCATCTAGTGTACATAACGATACACTGCAACTTGTACCTATTGAAGCTTCATAACCTCTCACAGAGATGCTGTAAAAGGCGCAGCTGTTTGAGAAGTCAAGGTGCATTTAATTCTGAGTATCTTCATATTCAGCACATTTGGGTTCCTCCACCACAGCCTGAGTTTGCAATGAGTGCCACACATGAGTGGCTAAATGAGCCAGTAGCACATCGGGACACAGAGGAATCCATGGAGCTCTAGTTCTATAACGCCTCCACCACAGCGACGAATAAAAATAAGAAAATCACCACCCTGGATACAGCCTCTATTTTTACTCAAGCTAAAAAGCGGTTAGCAACACAATCTGTAACATCCTCGCCGACGCTGCATTCAGATTCGGACAACGATGACGCTAGCTCCACCAATGAGGTATCAATGTCTGCAGAATTGAGAGACAATATCAAATCCACCATCCCATCTGAATTTCGTGCTGTAATACAAGAGGAAAATAGAAAAGTAGTATCCACCGAGCTTCGCAAATAAATAGCAGCCCTTGGCTCCAGAACAGCAGACCTGGAGCAAAAGGTGGATGAGGTTTGGTATTTTCAAGAATTTGTTTCCACAGAACTCTCAGACCTTCACACGGAAATGGAATCGTTCAGTGAACACCTCGAGGATATTGAGAACAGAAATAGGTGGAATAACCTTCGCATCCGGAATATCCCAGAGACAATAGATAACGACCTCTTACCTAAGTACCTGGATAGACTGTTCCTGCATTATCTCCCAGAGGCCACAGCGCTAGAGGTTCAAATAGATCGGGCTCATAGCACTACGCCCAAAATCTTCCTTAAACCAACCGCCCAGAAATGTTGTTGTCCGATTTCACTGTTATAAGCATAAGGAACAATTCGCTATGGCTGCCTAAACCGCCGCTTCGCTTACTTTTGAAGGAACAGGCCTCCAGGTTAATCAGGACTTGGCCCCTAATACTCTGCAAAAACGGCGAGATCTTGCTCCAATTACCAAACTCTTGCAGGATCATAAAATCCGTTATCGATGGGGTTTTCCTTTTCACCTCCTGATAGGTCATGAAGGACAATCCCACAAGGTCAAGTCACTGGATCAAGGAATAACTCTTCTGCCAACATTGGGAATACCGACTTCCTCAATTCCAGCAATCACTACAACAGAAGCTACAAGACCAGCTGCTCCTACGGTCTCATGGACACAAACCTAAGGAAATTAAGCAAAAAAATTGCGTGTTTGCTGTCTTTTTTTTACTAGCTCACTGACGCTACTTGACTCAACTGGAAAAGTCTGCTTACGATTTTAGTTCAACCACTTTGAAGAATGCCTCCTTGCCTCATCACATATTGATAAATGTACTTTACTAGGTGCTCGAGGTACCCACATGAGACAAGTAAACTTTATTTGATTATAGAACATAACTTAAAGGTTATTGAATATTAGCTTGAGGTCTCGCATGGGTTAGTTTACTACTTGAACCAAATGCTTATTGCAGGTATTGAATTAGTAGTGAAATGTCTTAGTGGCCATACAGCTAATAAGTGATGGGTATAAATACTGACTACTCAAACTCATTTGCATCATTAGAAGGTAAAAATCACTACTGCTCCACTTTGAATGGGCCCTTTGAGCCCAGTCAAATACTGATAAGCGAGTATTACTGTGTAGCCATAGTCTTCTCAGGACGCAGGTAGATACTCTATATATGTAAAATATTTTATGGACGATAGTGTCTGTTAGCTATAAGATCCCTGATGGGTTGGCCAACTTTCTAGCATAAACTGACTATAGTATCACCATCATCATCATCATTTATTTATTTATATAGCACCACTAATTCCGCAGTGCTGTACAGAGAACCCATTCACATTAGTCTCTGCCCCACTGGAGCTTATAGTCTAAATTCCCTAATATAGACACACATTCACACACAGACAGACCGACAGAGAGGGAGAGACTAGTGTCAATTTTGATAGCAGCCAAATAACCTACCTGTATGTTTTTGGAGAGTGGGAGGAAACCGGAGCACCCGGAGGAAACTCACGCAAACACAGGGAGAACATACAAACTCCACACAGTATGCGCTAAGTTATGGGGACATCTCAATTTGGCATTCTGGGGTCTGGTCCACCATTAAGCCCAGAACTGTCTCCCTGCTTTAACATTAAGATTCAGTTTAGGATTAAAAAACTAATGTGCCTTTAGATTAGAGGTAAGACATTGATCGGGCCATGTATAGATTAAATAAGGAGACAGACGAAGTCTATGCCCTTTGTTAGCTAAACTATACTAAAAGAGGCCCTTGAGCCCTGCTGTATATAGTTAAATGTATTGTATTATGAGTTTGAGGGCTCTACGTGAGACGTGTTAATTTTATATGCATGTCAGAGACCTCGTAAATGTTATTGATCTTCAATTTTAAGACCTCATGTGAGTTGACCAAATGTTGGGTACAATTGTTTGCAAAGTTCACTGTGTTTATCGATTTGATAGGAAGGAATGCCCTTGTGGTTTGGGAGACGGCTGATTATTAGTACTTTTTCATGGTTTTTGAACTGCCTCCCAGATCATGATGCAAATAATTGCCTAGACTAGCGACAAGATAATGGCCAGACATTTATTTACCTGAAGGTGATTGGTCTGAGAATGTCGCTATGGTTAAAAATTAGTTTATTGTTTACTATGGTTGTTGAACGCAGTAATTATCTGAACTATATGTATCGTTTCTTTAAAATATCCCAGTGTTTCCTTTAAATATTTTCTCTCTCCCATTTGAATGTTATTTAAATTGCAAGTACAGACACTAACCGGTTTGTAATCCCTTGGATTCCACTCCACCAAGTGTCCCCTTTCTGCTATGCTACCACCCCCCACACATCCCAAATACAAAAGATGTACTGGTTTCATTGTTCGGAAGACATGTCTTGTCAGTCAAACTGTCTTCTCCCCTTAGACCTTCCCCCCAAGTCCCCCCTATCTCGTTATCCCTTCTCTTTAACTTTCCCGTCTCAACCTGCTGTCTTACTTCGCCAACTATGCTACCTTGGTCGGATTATTTCTGGTATCAGCCATGACTCTCTCGATTCTGACTATTAATATTAATGGTCTTAACACTCCGCAGAAATGTACAATATTGATTCAGTACCTTAAACGACACTCTCCGCAATTTGTAATGCTTTAAGAAACGCACTTTAAACACACTCACCCAAAATTACATTGTAAACAAAATCTGCAGGTATTCTATTCGACCTCCTCGCAGACGGTCAAAGGCACAGCTATCCTTCTTCACCATACTCTCCCGATGACAGTTGAGACGATTCATGAGGATCCCCATGGTCGATTTACTATTCTAACAGGCTTACTTTCACATGCCCCTATTACTTTAGCCACGATATATGCACCTAATACCTCTTAAGTAGGAAAAGTAATAATAGGGATTTTACTACAGTTTTAAACCTACGGTTAGATCATTCACAGCCTATATTACAATATAAATTTAGAGGAAAAAGATGGCACTTCTGATAAAACAAAATAAAATCAATCACGTTTTTATATGAACAAATAGATTGCCATAGGTCTTATGATCTTTTAGAGGGTTTTATATATGATACCTCCTGTTTATATATTTTTTATATTTTATTAATTTTTATATTTTATTTTTTATATATACATGATTGGCAGGAAATGTGTTGTGTTATATATATGCAATATGTAACTCAAGTCCTTGTAATTGATGGTCCTTGAGGTAATATTACTTTGATTTGTGGATCAATCACTCTCAATTGAAAGTCTGTTTTTTGAGGTTCTCAGATGTCTATTTAAGAATGCTCGTTTGTCTACCCACTATGCCTTGATAAATATTTTACTATTGAAACGCGTCGGCAACAAAGTGGATGACGTCGGACGCGGGGAGTGTGAATTTCTCTTCCGGCTCTTCAGCTTTCACGAGATGTGCAGGACATTTAGCCGGCTATCCAGAGTTTCTCTCTGGACACTTTCATACACCTACATGCCTGTGATTAGCTGGTAAGGGTCCATTTGCACCAAACGCTGTGATATCGGGGAAGTTTGTCATTGTCAGATGTTATAGTTTGTTTTATGTGTATACCAATAAATATCAAATATCAATAAATATCAAAAAGATTTTATGCCATGAGAAACCTTTTGTTTCCCCATACAAAATCACCTTGAACGGAGTGGAGTTCTGAATTTGGGGAGAACTGGTTGGAGGATTACCTGACATCTTAGACGCATATATTTTTCTTTTTACATGTAAGTGCATACCCAAAAGGGGCCAAGGAGTGCATCACGAGGTGATTTTTGTACTTTTCTATTTTCACACATTGGTTTAAGTGGGATTGAGAGATATCTGAATCACTTTATTAAAGGGGTCGCACTAAGATATTTTTCTGATTCCCCCTTTTTTAAGTACCATGTGCAGTGGATAATCCACAGTTGAACAAAGGAGATACATTTTTCAGGAGTGAAATCTATATGGAATTGTATACCAGCTTGTGTCAATTGGTCCTCATCAAGTAATATTTGGAATATTTATAGTGGAACAAAAAGATTTGTTTGGACTTTAGCGTATACGTATGTTGATTTGAATATTGTCTTGAAACTATTGGTCCACATGAAGACGATTGATTTTCTTTTGTTTTATCAGAAGCGCCATCTTTTTCCTCTATATTTACATTGTTATTTCTTTACACATTGGGGATTGTGTATGTAGGATTAGGAGGTAGCATCTGATCTGATTGCACATGTGTTTCCAGTTACATTTATTTTATTTTGTTTTCGCAGCCTATATTACGTAGCAAGAGTGCTATTCGTGAAGGTTTTAAATTGCAGTCTTTGCTCACACATGCTAATCTTTATGACTCATGGAGAGTGCTATACTCTAACGACAGAGCTTATACGCACACGTGGCACATACTCTAGACTAGATATGATCTTTGTAGACGCTTGCACGATGCGGAGCCTGAAATTGGCTAACATCATTCCGGTTACTTGGTCGGACCACTCAGCTATGTTTTTACGGCTTGACATCTTGGCACAATTTATGCCGCGATACCGGTGGAGATTAAATGACCATTTGTTTCTAAAGAAGGAGAATCGTAGTAAGATAAGACAAGCTCTAAGCAACTTTCAAGTAGACAATAGTCCAGAAGAAACCGTTCCTACTGTTAGATGGGAAGCCCATAAGGCAATTATTCGGGACTGTCTGATCAGCCTTGCCTCTCTTGATAAAAAGATAAACAAGCAGATTGTAGCCAACTTAGAGTCTCAAATACAGGCTCTTACTATCCAGCATCAGAGATACCCCAAACGCACAACCTATCTTAAATTTCTAGCCGTGAAGGGACATCTGGGTAAATTACTTGCTGCCAAAGCGGCCAAAACACTTCAGTGGCTTCAACAACAATTTTACGAAAAAGGAGATAAGGCTGACACGCTGCTAGCACGTAGACTCCAGAAAAAGCGTTCACGCAATCGTTTTGATGGCCATTAGGAACAGCAACTCTTATATGACCCCCAAGCTATAGCAAATAAATTCTGTACTTATTACAACTCACTATATAACCTCCCCTTTCCAGCAGACTCCCTAGACATTTTCAATAAACGAATACGTGAATACCTTCTCACATGTTCTCTCCCATGCCTCTCGGATGCGCAGCTGCCGATACTTAACGCAGACGTCACGATGAAAGAGATAAACAAGACTATTAAGTCTCTTAGAAACTCGGCCGCACCAGGACCAGATGGCCTTACGGCATCATATTATAAAATGTTTGCTCCTGAACACCAATGCTTCTTTCACTTTTCAGGGCAGTGCTAAGTAGGGATGTGCACCGGCCACTTTTGGTGTGTCGCGTTTTGTGTTTTGGATTCGGATTTGTTTTGCAAAACACCTGACAAAAGGTTTTGGTTCAGATTTAAGGTTTTGGACTCGGATTTATTTTGAAAAAAACATAAAAAGTGTTAAAATCAAGTTTTTGGGTTTATTTTCACTCCTACGCTATTATTAACCTCAATAACATTCAATAACAATCATTTCCACTAATTCCCAGTCTATTCTGAACACCTCACAATATTGTTTTTAGTCCAAAACATTACACCGAGGTAGCTTTCTGGACTGCATAGTGCAGTGGTCCCGGTACACAATTTGGTACCGGGGCCACAATACCTCCGCCTTCAAATGGTCTGAATTCCACTGCACAGCTGCCTGCTCCTACATCCTCTGCAGCATATACAGGGTGTAGTTCGAGCGTGTCAATACCTCTTGTTTTTGACGATGACAGGTCATTTTCATTAATTTATGATTTGGCAGCAACAGTCAACATTGTTTAATATCTGATATGCCTCTATCTGGACTGCATAGTGGAGTGGCCCCGGTACCCAATTTGGTACCGGGGCCACAATACCTCCTCCAACTTTCAAGTGTAGTGTTTATAATTTATAAAAACTACAGTAGTTATAGCACGTCAATAACTCTTGTTTTAGATGACCATGGTACAGAGCATTCATCATTGAGATCCCATCAAGTATGTGAAAGACAGACAGCGTCGAAGTGTTATTTGTTGACTTTGTTAACCAAAAAATTGTCCCTGTTGCAAATATTCGTGCAATGAAGAGTGACTTTTTCATTTAAAGGCTCAAGCTTTCAAGTGTAGTGTTTATAACTTATAAACACTACAGTAGTTCTAGCACATCAATACCTCTTGTTTTTGATTATGACAGGGCATTTTACTTTTGGTTTAATTTGTTGAATTTGTTTTACTTTGTGCTCATGGCAAACGACTGTTGAATGGTCACATAATGCCCAAAAAATAGTTGCAAGATGGAATTGTCCTTGGGCCCTCCCACCCACCCTTATGTTGTTGAAATAGGACATGCACACTTTAACAAACCAATCATTTCAGCGACAGGGCCTACCAAACAACTGTGGCTGAAATGATTGGTTTGTTTGGGCCCCCACACCAAAAAAACAATTCATCTCTCCCTGTATAAACTAAACAGGCTCTACTGAGGCAAGATGTCGTCCTCATCCTCAACCTCTGATTCCTCTCCCCCTACAGTGTGTACTTCCTCCTCCTCACACATTATCAATTTGTCCCCACTGGACTCCACAACCACAGGTCCCTCTGTACTATCTGGAGGGCAGTGCTGTACTTGATTGAGGAATTGATAATTCATTTTTATGAACATCATTTTTTCAACGTTCTGAGGAAGCAACCTCCTTCCCCGCTCACTGACCAGGTTCCCCGCTGCACTAAAAACTCTTTCCGAGTACACACTGGAGGGGGGACAACTCAGGTAAAATAGAGCCAGTTTGTACAGGGGCTTCCAAACTGGCTTTTTTTCCTGCCAGTAACAATATGGACTGTCTGACATGTCTATTTGGATGGTGTCAGCAAAATAATCCTCCACCATTTTTTCTATTGTGACAGCATCCAATGCAGCAACAGTAGACATGTCTGCAATGGTTGGCAGGTCCTTCAGTCCGGACCAGATGTTATCAGCATCCCCGCCAGCGGGTCTTTTAGGAAAACTGAGCTTTTTCCTCACAGCCACAGATGTGGAAGAAAATGAGGGTGGAGCTGTTGGCATGTCACGGTCCTCTTCAGAGGACAATCTCCTGACCAGCAGGTCTTTGCACCGCTGCAAACTTGTGTCCGCGGGAAACAGAGACAAAACATACGCTTTAAACCGAGGATCGAGAACGGTGGCCAGAATGTATTCCTCTGACTTTAAAATAGTGACCACCCTCGGATCCTGGCAAAGGGTACGAAGGGCTTCATCCACAAGAGCTACATGCTTGGTGGAATCGCAATGGTTTACCAGCTCCTCCCTCACTTTCTCCAGCTGCTTCTGCAACAGCCTGATCAGGGGAATCACCTGACTCAAGCTGGCAGTGTCGGAACTGACTTCTCGTGTGGCAAGTTCAAACGGCTGGAGAACCTTGCACAACACGGAAATCAGTCTCCACTGCGCTTGACTCAGGCGCATCCCCACTCCTTTGCCTATGTCGTAGGTGGCGGTGTAAGCCTGAATGGCCTTTTGCTGCTCCTCCATCCTCTGCAGCATATAGAGGGTGGAGTTCCAGCGCGTCACAACCTCTTGTTTGAGGTGATGGCAGGGCAGGTTCAGGCTTTTTTGATGTGCCTCGAGCCTGCGGTAGGCACTGGCAGAATGCCGAAAGTGTCCAGCAATTTTGCGGGCCACCGCAACCATCTCCTGCACACCCCTGTCACTCTTGAGGTAATGCTGCACCACCAAATTAACGGTGTGGGCAAAACATGGGACGTGCTGGAAATTGCCCATATGCAATGCCCGCACAATGTTACTGGCGTTGTCCGACACCACAAATCCCCAGGACAGTCTAAGTGGGGTAAGCTACTGCGAAATAATTTCCCTCATTTTCTCTAATAGGTTGTCAGCGTTGTGCCTCTTATTAAAGCCTGTAATACACAATGTTGCCTGCCTTAGCACGGGCAGACGTTGTGTAGATGCTGCTACTGATGCAGCTGCTGCTGTTGCTGCGGAAGGGGATGCATCTACCCAGTGGGCTGTCACAGTCATATAGTCCTTCATTTGCCCAGAACCACTTGTCCACATGTCCGTGATTAAGTGGACAGTGGGTACAACCGCATTTTTAAGAGCACTGAAGACACTTGATCGTACTTCTCTGTACATCTTTGGTATTGCCTGCCTAGTGAAGTGGAATCTCGATGGGATTTGGTACCGGGGACACAATACCTCCATCAACCCTCTAAATCCCACTCCACTGATGGCGGACACCGGGCGCACGTCTAACACCAACATAGCAGTTACAGCCGCAGTTATACGCTTTGCAATAGGGTAACTACTATTGTATTTTGTGGTCATGGCAAACGACTGTTGGACGGTCAATTGTTTTGTGAAAGACGTAGCGGTCTTACGACTTCCCCTCTGGGAAGATGACCGACTAACAGCAGCAACAGCAGCAGTGGCAGTAGTAGGCGTACCGCTGCAGGATTCCTCGGATGAATCCCGTATAGAAGAGGACTCAGTCTGGCTGGTGACATGGCCTGCAGTACTAAATCTGATGGAGATCGTGGAGGAAGTTGACGAGGAGGGTGTTTGTGGTGTGTATCCAACAGGACCAAGGGATTTAGGTGTCCCTGTACCGATGACGGTCCTAGGCCCAGTTCCTGAACGAACCACTGAACTATGAAGGTTATTCAGGTGACGTATAAGGGAGGATGTCCCTAGGTGGGCAAGATCCTTACCCCTGCTTATTTGAGCTTTACATAAGCTACATATGGCCATACATTGGTTGTCCGGATTTGGATACAAATAACTCCAGACCGAAGAGGTGCATTTTTTGGTCTTCTGACCAGGCATGACGATGGGCTTTTTCATCCCATGGACATCAGCTGTTTCCCTCCCTGGTGCTTTATTTACAATAACCACATCACCATCCTCATCATCAAGTTCCTCCACAGCGCCAGTTACATCAATAGCCTCCTCCCGGTGTACAACATTGACACCTTGATTATCCAAATCTGGATCTACACTGTGGGTGATCCTTCCAACATATGCAGAGGGTGTGCTGCAAATGCTGGATGGAGTCACCTCTTCCCGTACAGTGATGGGAAGGTCAGGCTTCACAACCACCAACACCCTTGGACTCGCCTTGGGGATTTGTGATGTCATCTGTTTAGAAGGCAGAGTTCTTTGCTGTTTTGTTGTTGTTGCTGACAGCATAACTCTCAAATTTTTTGTAGGGGGGGAGGAGGAGGGCTTAGATCCTTGGGTGAAGCTGGACCACTAGTCATGAACACGGGCCAGGGCCTAAGCCGTTCCTTGCCACTACGTGTCGTAAATGGCATATTGCCAACTTTACGTTTCTCCTCAGATGATTTTAAGTTTCTCTTTTTGCTACTTTTTGAGAACTTGGGCTTTTTGGATTTTACATGCCCTGTACTAGGAGATTGGGCATCGGGCTTGCCAGACGACGTTGATGGCATTTCATCGTCTATGTCATGACTAGTGGCAGCAGCTTCAGCATTAGGAGGAAGTGGGTCTTGATCTTTCCCTACTTTATCCTCCAAATTTTTGTTTTCCATTATATGTAGCACAAGAGAGCGTACCCCTAAGCCACACACACTCGGCAAAGCCTTTAAAAATGATATGCAGCACAGAAGAGTACCACTGGACTTATACTGCTGGATCAGTGAACTTTGTAATATTGCAGTACCAATGGACTTATACTGCAGAATCAGTAAACTTTGTAATATTGCAGTACCAATGGACTTATACTGCAGGATTGTTTTTGAATATTTTTTTTTAATTTCTTTTTTTTATAATTATTTTTATTTATTTTTTTTATAACTTTTTTTTACATTTTTTAGAACTTGGGAATAATGGGGAAATAACAATGCCCTTAGAAGGACAGAGCACAGGACACAGCACCACTGGACTGAGCACAGCACAGCACATCACGAGATATAGCAGGACAGAGGACCACCTAACACAACCTCCCTCTACCCTGATCAATGCCCCAGTGAAGATGGCGGCGGCTAGCGGGGAATTTATAGAATACGAGTATCGCGAGATCCGACAGCGGGATTATGACTCAGAGCCTCGGTTTCAGTTTTGCAATTGGCGGGAATACCCGGATCTGTCTCGGATCGGCAACGTTCGGGTGGGCTCAGATTTCAGATATCCGAGCCCGCTCATCTCTAGTGCTAAGTGGTGAAAGCTTCGAGAGAGATACCACCAGAGCAGATGTCATGGTTATTGCTAAGGAGGGTCGTGAGCCTAGTTATTGTGAGAGCTAGAGTCCAAGCTCGCAAGCTTCATCGTCGGACCTCGGAGGGAGGTCTGGGTCTTCCAAATATCTCTAAGCATTACATTGCTACGCATCTTACCCAGCTAGTTCTATTTCACTCTTCACCTGGCACTAGATTATGGGTTGACATAGAGGCAAATCGCATACAGTTCTTTTCGCCTTACACCCTTTTATGGATCTCAATTAAACATCGCCCACCACTCCTTTCGCTTCCATCTTCTACTTGTTTCTCACGCCAGATTTGGGACTATAGTACTCATGCTTTTCATTTGTTAGCTAATCCTGAAATTATGTTTACGTTGTGGAACAACCTGGCCTTCCCCCTTGGACAGCAACGATCCTTTTCTCAACATTGGTTTAATCGCGGGCTCTGGTTTATGACAGATAAAGCTATGCAAATTTTTCCGGAATTTGCAGATCTGCAGCGGATACATAGCATCCCTCATAAACGCTTCTATCAATATCTTCAATTAAGGCATCTATTTCAATCTCTTTTAGCGTTTAAAACCTTCTACCAATTAACGCCTTTGGAAACTTTTTGTCAAAATAAATCTCCGCCAACCGGCTTAATTTCGACATTCTATAGTCTTCTGGTGGCATTTTGTCAGCCTATCAAGAATTGATATGAGCTATAGTGGGTAGAAGACTTAGGATTTGAACTGGAAATTGATGATTTGGCTGAAATCAGGACCCGAATCGCTAAAAGCTCTATTTGCGTTTGGACTAAAGAGAATGCGTATAAGCTACTTTATAGGTGGTACCTGGTCCCCTCTCGTCTCAAAGTTATATTTACAGATGCTTCCAGTGTTTGTTGGAGATTCTGTGGAGAAGAATGCTCTTTTTTACACATTTGGTGGTTTTGTCCTAAAATGGTCAGATTCTGGCAAAAGATATATAATCTAATCCTTAGAGTTACCTTAATACAAATTCCTCCATGTCCTTCCTATTCGCTCCTACACAGGCCAATACCTGACACTGACAAACATGAAACAGTACTAGAGAGCCATATCCTTAATGCTGCCACGTGTGCAATAGCAGCAAGTTGGAAACACCTAGAACCCCCTGCGATGCCTGAATAATTAATAGAATTTGACAGACTTATCGTTGCGAACATATTACAAGTATACTTAATGACCAACCTAACAAATTCCAGAATACCTGGTAACCTTGGCTTGCAATTTGCGGAGTAGAGTAATCAAGCACCTCTTGAGGTAGAAACTGGTACCATAAACTTAATATCAAATCTCATACTAAATAGCTGATATTCAAGACACCGGGTTGAGTTCCTGTCCCTCTATCTTTTTTCTCCCTTCCCCTCAATTCCTTTTCCCTTTAGCCTCTTTCTTTGTTTTCTTCTCTCTTTCCCAAACTGTTTTTCCTCCTCCATTGTCCTTTTCTTGGGCTACTCTCCCCCCCCCATTTCTTATTTTGATGTCTTATTTAGTTATAACAAAGTTCTTAATAACTTTATATACCGATTGAACGATATATGTCCTAATCTATATCCTGTTGAAACTTGAAAAACCTTAAAATAAAATATGTTTAAAAAAAAAAGAGAAAGGTGCTTCGTGCCACAACCTCAGCCACTAAACAGAATGAAAATGTTCTACGGTAGGAGCTGTGAGACAGGCAACACTAACATCAAAATGGAGCCTGGATATTCCTCCACATTTTTTAAAGCAAATAAGCTCTGATTTCCTCCACAATGTCTGCTATTTATGTAGAGAATAGTGTGCCCGAACGGAGCCTCTACAAAAGACGTGCGGCCATATTAGCAGCGAGACCACGCCCCCCAGAGAACATTTTTGATATGTAACCAGGAATTAAATAAGGGCTACATTGAATGTCCATTAAAGGAGTAATATAGTAAATCAAAATGTTTTTCTCTTTCCTTCTGGAATCAACAATAGATAAAGTTGAAAGTTTTCTATTTGTATTTTATTCATATCGGACCTGATTCATTACTGATCTTATCTGCTGTTTTTTGTGGATAATACGAAAATCGTCGCATGCCCAGAAAAGTGAGATAAGAAAGGAAATCTGTTGCGTAAGTTAAGAATTTCTTAAGCTAAGATGAAAATCCTTCTTAACTGAACTTAAGCAGCTCTCCGACTACTCAAGAAAAAAGGTTGAGAAAAGGAGGGGCATGGGCAGAGATTGGGTGGAGATCATACTGACTTAAGAAGAGTAGTGTAAGGCACCGTCCCTGTATCGTCTCCTCTACACAGGGATGGGCGCCTGCTTCTGGCTTCCGTGCATCTGGTTGCTTGGCAACCAGACGCACTTCCTCTCCAGCCCTGCCGACCAGGATGGTGCATGCGCGCCCCGTTGCCTAGCAACGGGACGCTACAGTGGGTCCCGGCTGCGGCTTTCCATGTCAGCGCCGCCAGTAATTAGGGCCTCTCTCTCTCTCTATATATATATATATATATATATATATATCTCTGTGACAGGATGGACCGTCTATGCCACCCTGTCTGTTGTTGCTGGGAACCGGCTGGGCTTACATTGTCACCGATCCCTTTCGTCATCTTAAATGCGCCCTCTTGCCGCAGTAGGAGGGGCTTACAAATGCTGCCACCACTGGACTCCTATACCGACATCCAGAACCGGGTTTCTTCTGGGTAACGGTCGTTGCTGGTGTACCTGGGCTGGTACTCCTGACCTTTTCCTATAGATCAGGGTTGCTGTGGATGGATCCCTCCTGGCCTATCACACTGACCAGGGCTGCAAGTGGCTCAAATATTGAAGATGGTTTTAAGCAGGTCTTTGAAGCAAGTGATGTTTATTTGCTCTCACACTGGTTGGAGGTACCAGTGATCAGGTCAGATGAAAGAAGAAGAACAACAACTTTTCAATACATGCCAGTGCCTTTTAGAAAGTTTGGACACCGGCTATTTTTAGAATCAGGAAACAATGTTTTTACACAAAGGTTTACATGCATTGCAAAGCCAACAATATTTACACTTATCTATGAAATTCTAGAGCTGCTGTGATGTCCTGCATCACATGCTGTTTACAATGTTCAGAAAGGTTTGAACACTCTGACAAAAGGCCACACGGTAACGACCCCCTGCTGGGCCTTTGGCCAGAGCAAGCATTTGACACTTCATCACAAAACTTAGTTAGCAATTCCTGCTATCAGACTCCCTCCCCATATGCCTGATTGGAGGTTTCCACTAGCAACCTTACAAACACCAAACAATGACACTTCCATACAAAACACATCCCGATACACAAAAGAACTCTATCCACAAAGGCTCATTGTATCAGATATATACATGAGAAATAAGGCATTTCCTTTAGAAAGGTTAAAACAGAAAAACAAATTTTCTACCCTGGTCTCAGAAATAACGATTTCCCATCTCAAAACATACACAATACCAAAAATTAGTGCATGTGCAATTATGTAAATAAGCGCCCTGCGCTATTTCCTTTAAATAAATTTATACCAGAAGTTATTTATCAGTGATCCAGTCACAATATCTATTGGGTCCCCATACTCCAGCGCTACTTGTGTGTTCTCTATATTCAGATTGACTCTAATGTATGACCCGGCTATCGTTCCTGACCTGTCTGTGCTCTCTCCTTTGGCTGATTTTGCTCAAGTGTTTGACCCAGATTGTTAACTACATTTTCGGATTCTTACCTGTGTGGTTTTGACCCGGATTGCCTGACACCTCTTCTATCTACGCTTTACTGATTACACTCTTGGAGGACCACGACCTGCGTGTTCCCGCAGCTAAGGCCAAACTCTCTTGCGGGGGTCCCTGGCGAAGACCTGGGGCACGTTAGACTCCGCACCTCACTTCTGAGTAGCACTAAAATCAGAATGCAACTCCTTCAGTTCCCAGATACGTTACTGCAATGTGTCCAAGGAGTGGTCTCTCAGCTTGATTCTCTGCAGGGCGCTTTAGCACCGTCCCAAGCGGCAGTGGCTACTACAGTTATCTCCAATTCTTCGGCTTCTGCTTGCAGCACCTCTTCTTCTGGGCTTTGGATTCCCTCACGGGAGAAGTATGACGGAGATCCTAAGAGATGACTAGGATTCTTAAATCAATGCACTATCCTCTTTGAATGTAATTCTGCAGCCTTTTCCTCTGAACATACCAAGGTTGCATTCATAATCTCCCTGCTCAGCGGACAGGCTCTCGCTTAGGCTTCCCTATGGAAAGTAACAACCCTCTCGTGGAAAATTTGGCTTCCTTCATTGATATGTTCCGGAAGATTTTTGACAAACCAGGACGGGTCTCCTTTGCTGCAGCAAGTCTTCTGAATCTCCATCAGGGTTCCTTACCAGTCGGTCAGTATGCCGTGCAATTTCGCACACTAGCCTTGGAGTTATTTTGGAATGACGAGGCCTTAATTGCCACCTTCTGGCAGAGTCTCGCCAACCGGATCAAAGATGAACTAGTGTCCCGAGAGCTTCCCTCTGACTTGAATGCCCTCATTTCTCTGTATCCGGATTGACCTCTGTTTTTGAGAAAGAACACAGGAGAGATCTTCGGTTAGACGCACCCCCTGCTTGGCACCCCAGTTTCAAAACCCAATATCTGCCCCCAAGGAACCCATGCAGCTTGAGTGTTCACGAATTTCCCCTGAGGAACGTAAGAGATGCTTTAAACACAGACTGTTTATACTGTGGAGATGCTGGGCATGTTCTGAATTCCTGCCCAAAGAGACCGGGAAACTCTTCCTCCTAGACGGTAAGAGGGAAGCCGCCCTAGAAGTTGCCATTTCCACTCCCTATTCTTTCCACAATCCCAAGTTCTTGATGCCTGTGCAACTGTTTTCTCCTAATAGACCCCAGCAGACTTCTGCCTTTGTGGATTCTGGTGCCGCAAGAAACTTTATTTCGTCCTCTCTTGCTTCGCAGCTTCATCTGTCTATCCTATTAAAGTAATTCTATCGTTTTAAAATAAGCATTGCTCAATCAATTGTATGTGTGTCCAAAGCACATGGTGGTTTATTTTAGCAGATGTAAATAGTCAACAATTCAATACGTTAACATATTATAATACAGTACAGTACAGCACAGCCAATACCAAAAGTTACATACATACATACCACTGCAATCGCTGCGCTTCCATGGGTCCCAATGGAACAGTGTATCTGTTAGATAACTGTGGTCAGAGTTGACTGACCCTGATGGGGGATGCAGCTAATATATACAGTCAGTGTTTCATTGTGAACAATAGAGATGACGTAGCTTGCTTCCATAGGTCCAGGCACAGGGTGGCTTCAGGGTAAACTGTTCATAGGCTGATTCAATCTAAGGAATCCAAAGGAGGGGGTCGTCTCTCCAGGGGGTCTGCTCCTTTCATAGCCAGCATCATACAAAGGTTTATTCCCTAATATCAATGACTAAAGTATGCAATGTGCGATCTCTTCGCTGACTGCACCGGACAGCTGCTGATGATTAGGGCTTCAATATGATATCAGGCATGACACCTTTCCTATAACCTAAACCTTTAATTACACTAAAATGTACATATAATCATATTATATAAACTAATAATAAACCAAATGCTATCTGCTCATAAATTACAGTGTAACGGAACCAATATGAATATGAATTATATAAATAACTAAATGTTGTAATGCGAGTGTGTGCGTGCGTATTTTACCGTGCGATCGCA
The DNA here is from genome assembly GCF_038048845.1 of Mixophyes fleayi. Taxonomy (NCBI): domain Eukaryota; kingdom Metazoa; phylum Chordata; class Amphibia; order Anura; family Limnodynastidae; genus Mixophyes; species Mixophyes fleayi. The sequence continues at coordinate 19,099 of NW_027445883.1, read as the reverse complement.
TCACGCCACGTGTTGCGAAGCGTACATTTCGCAACACGCACGGCAAACCAATATTAAAGCAATATACTTTCGTTCATCCAATTATACGACTTCAACAATCCACCCTTTGATAGTATAATAAACTATCACCTTAAAGATGTTATATGCAGGATCTCAGTACCACGTTTCATTGTTATGTAATACAAATCCCCCTTGGTGTATGACCACGCTGTTTGTAGATCTAAACAAGTTATCATAAGAGAGAGTCTTAATCCTCTGAACGATTTCTTCTTTTACTATAAACCGTACACTTCTGGAGCTTGGAGATAACCTTTTGTATGCCCTTCAAGGGTGCAATAAAACACTTAATACATTATTTGGAAAGGTGCAAGGAACAGTAGAACATGTATCAGCTATACTGAATTCTCTACTACAGTTCTTCAAGTTTAACAGGTTCTTCTGTCCAACGCATGTCTTTAAGCTCAGAATACATTTAAACACTTCATGTTCATCAATAGCATCATCCTATGTCTATCAATAATGTCATATGCAATCTCCTTCAGCTTGTGTTAATATACACACATCTAATAATGTCACCAGTTCTTTTCATCAACACTTGTGGGCGGGCTATTGTCTGTTCGTTCTTCCCAGTCTCTCAATACTCAGATTTAACAGTGATCGGCTTGCAAAGCATTGGGAGACTTCAGACTAAGGGACCTAGGTGTCCTACTTTTTCCCTTAGTGACCTCCCGCCTATAGTTCGGGTACCTCAAGAATATTTAGTGGAAAGAGAACTAATCCTATTTGATATAATCACTGAGGCACGTGCGAGCATGCCCAGCACTTTGTTTGGTCTAAAACCTTACCCTCCCAAGAATGATAATCATTCTCAAGGATGCCTGCTCAAGTCCGAATATTACTGGACTGGCATCGCTGGGTGTATCTCTTTTCTAACCATGGGGTCGCCGTACTTATGGATGCAATGCTACTCAGACAATAGCCCCTCGCACTTTTTTCAAGCTCCAAGGTTTCTAAATTTTCCTTTACCCCTGAATTGAATAGAGTAATTGGCTGGACTGATTATGCTACTAACTTCTTCCTCCCCAATACCTCCTTATCATTACCTGAACCAGTCTCTGTCACCTGCTAATAATCAAAAGAATTAACCGCCCTGAGAAGAGAATGAAATGAGAGAACACAAAACAGGAAAAACTACAACTTCATGCTGGACAACAGTCTTAGCCTTTGGCTCAGGTGCTACTAACTGCATTCGAGGCCTTCCAGTACAGACTCATGAGTGCCCTTGGACCCTTCTCTGAGTGTTGGCCCCTCTGCAGTGGGTGGAATGGGCAACAGTGTGTCTCTGCTACCCTTGAAGCCGTGATGCTGGTAGCCTACACCTGGTACCTGTCTGTCAAATAACCTAAGCTTAAGAAATTACTGCTCCACAACATACTCTCCCGATCCAACATCCTGACAGTTAGTGTGACCTTTCAGGAAACAGTGTTTTGGACGTTCTTGGTTGCTGTCTCACTATTTACCTTCTCTCAAGATCTAACCTGGCCTCCCAGTTACAATCTCATCTCACGAGGGGTCAAGAACATTTCAAAAACTGACAGGTTAGGAGTCTGCCCAGTAATGATCTTTTGGTAATGGGAAAGGACTAGTGGCCGAAGGTATCAGTCACTTCAATCAAGTTCCAACTCTTATTCTATTCAATTCGTTCTACCGAGTACCACTACTTTATGTTCACACTGGTTTATGGTTAATTGAAAGTATGTGATTTGTTACCACTACTCATACATTATAGCTCTATTATCAATAACATGAATACCCCTATCATCTATTATAACTCTAGGACTATCACATTGAATAACAAAAGCTTTGAGTATGATACAGTAATACATTAGACACATTTCAATACACCTCTACCCAGACATATTTCATTGGTACACCAGTGTATACTTGAGGATCCTGCATGGTGGTAATTGGATGACGTGTATTTGTTCTACCTGGAGGAAAACCCATCAGTAGGAGGGATATGGGATGGCTCTATTGGTCTACCTTGTCCATCTCTCCAGAGTCCACCAGACTCCTCACCACATCTCTTCACCTTCCAGACAGTTTATCCCTCAGGTAACACAAATCTTCCTATATTAACCAATATGTGTATGCGTGCATGTGTGTGTGTGTGTTCACATTTTAAAACTTAAAACAATACAACGAAAAACAAAACAAAACATAGATTTGTTAACTGTCACATAAAACCCTGCTGTCTATTTGACAGCTATGTTCGCCCTGGTGTGACAGCCATGTATGGTCGTGTGTGTAAATGTGGACCTTACTAGCAGCTACTTCAGTTGGTAACTGTGTCACTGTATAAAGTCCTCTATGTAGTGTCCTAATCATGTGCTGGTATTGCTATAAAACGATTTCTCAGTCACCTCAACATCGCCCCCTAGACTAGGAAAAATGTTGAAGACCAATGTATATCAATCGATTTTCCCTCTGCCAACTCACATGTCATTCTCAGTACCTCACATTCAGCTACTTGACTAAGTGGGAAAGGCAAAGGGGTCTATCTCTATAACACTTTCTTCAAATATAACAGTATCCAGTACATGCCTGTTTAACAGTGAAAAAAATATAAAACATGAAAATTCTACATTTTCTAGGGTTTCACATTATGTCGTATCTTGTGGTATAAATCCTACTCCAATGTTCTATACAGAGATGCATATCTGTATGCCTAACCTCCAGCAATCTCCTATCCACCCTTTGTGCCTCCATATAAAAGGCACAATTTTGTACAGGAGGCACAAATCATAAAACAAAGAAAACAAAACAGATATGCAATCTATAAAACATGAATCGTATTTCCACAACAGAACCTTTCTGCTTAAAAATCAGCAGTTTCTATACACATGAAAACAAAACCCCTGACTGTTTCTGTAACTCATGACAATCTAGTGTGTGTATCTCTGAATTTGTCTTATGTAAAAAAATAAAAATATGCTTTAGCCCCATTGTTGAGACTGTGTCTGATTTTATCTCTACCAGAGCAGAGAGAGAGAGAGAGAGAGAGAGAGGGAGAGAGAGAGGGAGAGAGAGAGGGAGAGAGAGGGGAAGAGAGAGGGAAAGAGAGAGAGGGAAAGAGAGAGAGGGAAAGAGAGAGAGGGAAAGAGAGAGAGGGAAAGAGAGAGAGGGAAAGAGAGAGAGGGAAAGAGAGAGAGGGAAAGAGAGAGAGGGAAAGAGAGAGAGGGAAAGAGAGAGAGGGAAAGAGAGAGAGGGAAAGAGAGAGAGGGAAAGAGAGAGAGGGAGAGAGAGAGAGGGAGAGAGAGGGAAAGAGAGGGGGAGAGAGAGGGGGAGAGAGAGGGAGAGAGAGAGAGGGAAAGGGAGAGAGAGAGGGAGAGAGAGGGGGAGAGAGAGAGAGACTAGCGTTTGTGTAAAAAAATGAGAAATAGGAAAGCAATGAATGATGGGAATATAAAGATTTGAATACAAATATACATGCAGAAAGGGAGATTTTTTTTTACAACAAAATGACAGCTGGATTGGACTCTGACTCTATGGGGAAGTGGCTATATTCATTCCACTGCTACCCTTAGCTATTTGCTAACTATGACCCCCTCCCCATACTTGACTAGGGGGTCTTAACAGTGCAATCCAGCGTCGTCCGTCATTTGTTCATTAAGAACTCAGTATCTCATTGACTACATACCTTTTCAGCGGACTTTCCTAACTTATAATAGAGAAATGTAAAAATTAACTATTGATGACTCATCTGAGATACATAAACGATATTTTGGAGCAAAGTACGTATATACTTCATTGTTGGATAATGATTCTCAGCCAAACAAATTATCATGAGACACTGCAGCCTAACAAAGAGTGTTCCATTTGTCTATTGTTAGTCTTTCAAGAGTAATTCTTCTATTTCTCTATCTCACCCCTTTTAAACACTAGTCTATACTTCTTTTGTCTGCCTTTATCTGTGAAGAAAAGACAAGATAGTTATCTTTAAACAACAAACAAACCAAACAGTCTTATTCTTTTCCATCGGCCAGCGATTTAGGAAAGCAAACATGTGACAACATAAAACAAAAACAAAATCAACAAAGAATACCGTTTAAATAAGTTTCTTTCTACATTTTGCACCTTAATACTTACCACAGATTAACTCTAGAGTCGGCTATATATCTCCCCCAAAATATTAGTTGTTACAGAGTGTGCAATCAATTGTAGGGGAACCTCTGAGAGAAGTGTACGCCTCCTTTGTGGATGTCTATGTGATTTCCAACCCAGGTACCCATTCTTCTCTCTACACAGTTCCTACTCATGTGTCCCTTCTTACGGCAGTAGAAGCACGTCCCTGTCATGTCTGCACAATGTTTTGCTAGGTGTCCTATTTTATTGCATTGAAAACACTTCCTCAACTCATGTTGTTTCACTTCCTTTTTACAATCTCTCCTAATGTGTCCTTCTTCTCTGCAATTGTAACATCTCACTATTCTGGGTTTCCTGTTATGTGGGTTGTGGTGGGCTGGTGGTCGTGTGTGCAGTCCCTCTAGTGCTGGGATACTTACCATCATTACCCTATCACTCAGTGTCTCTTTCTGTTCATTTATACTTTTATCATGTCCTATACCTGACTCCCTGAGAGCACTTACAGCGATTCCTCTCCAGTTTGGTAATGAAGTTTGCACCCTTCTTTTCAAGTTTTCCCTGAGGCCATCCATTAGAACTTTAACAGCAACCTCTCTGTAGCGTACATTATCTTTTATGTCGGGTACCCCAGTATATTTGCCCATTGCTATCAGAGCTCTGCAAAAATAGTCTGTTGCATTTTCACTATCTTTTTGCTGGATAGTAAAAATTTTACTCCAGTCCACTATCACTGGAAAATATATGGCCAACTGTGTGATTATATGTCTAATATTGTCCTGATTATCATCCTTGGTTAAGGATTCATCCTCCTCCAACATACAATCCTTAATGAACTTTTGTATATCAGTATTGAGAGGAAGACAGGTCTTCAATAATACTCGCCAATCGTTATTAGTTGGCTCATACATATTACCATAATATCTAATAAACTGCTGACATTTGGTTAAATCTTTCCTAGGATCAGGGAAATCAGACAAAATTGAAAATGTTTTAGACCTAGTGCATGGATCATGCTTTGCTACATGTTTCAAGGGAACATCACTATCTCTGTCCGCTTTCCCATTGGTAACTGCTGTTGTGCAGACAGGATGCAAGTCTACCAAATCACTAAAACTAGTTGCTGAAATTGCTGCTGTAGTACAATGTATGTCTCCCCCTGTGTTAACCTTTTCATTATTCTCACCACTTTCAGCCGCTGCCCCTGCTGGTGGGACCGTTCCTTTTCTTTGTCCTGAAACATTACTTTTAACATTACTTAAAACAACATATAAGTTACTAGTTACAGTTTTTACATTTTTGGTATTGGCTGTACATCCCGCCCCGCCCAAATTTGTCGGGGGCGTGTTTGCGCTCAGTTCGCCACGCTTAGCAACGCACACTTCCGGAATGTATGTTTCCGATACGCTTACTTCCGCTGAACACGCGTTTTTCGCTACACTCACTTCCGCTGTGTGTTCGCTGCTCTGCCACGTGTTACCTTCCATTTGCCACGATTTTAAACAATGATTATGTGCATTTCTCACTTTCGTTGACTTAATCAACCGTACTTTATCTTTTACGGTATTTAGTACCTCTGCATTAAGACTCCCTGTTGTTGGGAAAGGCCTATCACAATCTTTGGTCATTTCAACCCACGTGTCACAGTTGCGTATGCACCATATTTTTCACACATGCGAAATCTCGCTGACTCAATAAGACCTTCCTTAGGCAGTACAATGGCCATCTCTAGCGTATGCTTAGCACCCATGTTGAACAATAACGCTTTCAACAATTTGCTACAAACACTCTACCGCTAGAGATCTTTTACTGGCCGTGGACGTATTTGCTCAAGCCGCGTCCACTCACTTCCTCTTGTATTAAACAAGGACCCCTAACACAGACAATATCACTGTGGGACCCAAGGGCTATCAGCTCCTCGATACCCTGGCTAAACCACAAAAATCTGCTGAGTTTATTATAACTGGGAGAACAAAGTCGATACAATCAACCAGCCTTTCCAACATAATTCCTCCTAGCTGCTTCACCAACTCGCACTGATGGTTGTCATGCGGTTAGATCGCACAGCCTATTAATACAGTAATATTCTGCGCTAGACCTAGATAGTGGAATAATATTGATCAGCCTAATGTGGTAAAAATGCCTTTATCAACTGGTATTAAATATACATTTAGTGGATTGCAGGACATATGAACCATATACAGGGGTGTAAATGAACATCAATTATACATCATACATAAATTGAGCATAGTCATATGAAAAATAGGGTACAATGCTCCACTAATACTAGAAAGGGAGTGGAACAGACGGTGCAACAATATTGAGCAGAATAAAATCCTGCGGATGTAGGGTGTCCAGAAATGTAAGATATCCAAATAGGAGGGGGAGGAGGAGCAAAAACAACGATAGTTGCATATGAAAAACAGTCTCAAATAGTCCAGCAAAATAAAATGAAATGAAATAAAATAAATGTCCAGCTACCAATACTAATTATTAGCAAACCTTGTGATCTATTGGTAGCGCTTTGCGAAAACTCGGTTTTCGCATTCGGTATACCTGCCCGGTATACCGTCCTTCAGTTGGGCAATCCGCCTCGTCAGACAGCAACTGAGTACAATGAATAATAACAGTGTATCTACGTTACAAAATCACACACTATACACCTTTTCTGCGCAGAAAATTGAAAGTCCCCAACAACAGTAATAATGTCTCAGAGGTTTTCACAAGTAATTATACTATGCACATATACTAACTATCAAGACGATTGTTTAACCACGTGGCAAATCTACCGGAAGTTCGCGTACGCACAGCAGGAAATACACATACGCTCAGCAATGCAATACACTTTAAAACGTAAAACAACAATAAAAAGAAACATTTTTCTTTCTTGTCCCTAGATTCCAATTAGCGTTCCTTCAGTCTATGCAACAACGGACATTCGGTTTCTCAACACAAAGTGAACCACAGGTCTTGAACACATTACGTTCTTACCTGTCATGCGACGCGTCCGTCAATCCACCCTTTGTTGAGGAACCGAATAACGTAAGCGTTGCATATCTGCCGGTAACGTAACTCACCTTCGAGCCCCCAAATTATTAAAGTAATTCTATTGTTTTAAAATAAGCATTGCTCAATCAATTGTATGTGTGTTCAAAGCACATGGTGGTTTATTTTAGCAGATGTAAATAGTCAACAATTCAATACGTTAACATATTATAATACAGTACAGTACAGAACAGCCAATACCAAAAGTTACATACATACATACCGCTGCAATCGCTGCGCTTCCATGGGTCCCAATGGAACAGTGTATCTGTTAGATAACTGTGGTCAGAGTTGACTGACCCTGATGGGGGATGCAGCTAATATATACAGTCAGTGTTTCATTGTGAACAATAGAGATGACGTAGCTTGCTTCCATAGGTCCAGGCACAGGGTGGCTTCAGGGTAAACTGTTCATAGGCTGATTCAATCTAAGGAATCCAAAGGAGGGGGTCGTCTCTCCAGGGGGTCTGCTCCTTTCATAGCCAGCATCATACAAAGGTTTATTCCCCAATATCAATAACTAAAGTATGCAATGTGCGATCTCTTCGCCGACTGCACCGGACAGCTGCTGATGATTAGGGCTTCAATATGATATCAGGCATGACACCTTTCCTATAACCTAAACCTTTAATAACACTAAAATGTACATATAATCATATTATATAAACTAATAATAAACCAAATGCTATCTGCTCATAAATTACAGTGTAACGGAACCAATATGAATTGTATAAATAACTAAATGTTGTAATGCGAGTGTGTGCGTGCGTATTTTACGCTTCGCAACACGAACGGCAAACCAATATTAAACCAATATACTTTCGTTCATCCAATTATACGACTTCAACAATCCAGACTCTGTTTTAGCCGTTTACCCTCACTGCTGTGGATGGTAATCGTGTCAGCAACGATTCCATTTCCAGTATCACGTCACCTGTGCGGCTGTTACTTGGAGCCCTGCATCAAGAGTGGATCCAGTTCCTAGTGCTACCCCAATCTGTGAATCCCCTCATGGGTCTGCCCTGGCTCCGATCTCATACTCCCCAGTTTGACTTGGTTCGGGCTAAAGTGACATCCTTGGGTCCCCAATGTCAAAACCAGTGTCTTACCTTGCCTCGTCCTCTATTGTCTCGTACTAATTGCCACGTTCTCCCTTCTGAGACCATTCTTCCTCCCACCTATGCTACTTTCAAGGATGTTTTTTCCAAAAGCCAATCAGGTCCACCTGATTAATCATCCTTGGGATTGTCCTATTGAGTTACTTCCAGGTAAACAGATTCCCCAGGAAGGACCTACCCTCTGTCCCTTATGGAAACCCAAGCTATGTCTCAGTACGTTTCTGAAAATTTGTCTCGCAGATTCATCAGAAAATCCTCTTCTCCCGCTGGAGCATTGCTTTTTCTTTGTTAAGAAGAAGGACGGATCCCTACGTCCTTGCATCAAATATCGTCAGCTGAACAAGATTACTATGAAGAACCGCTACCCGTTACCTCTCATCTCCAATCTTTTTGACAGGATCAGTGGTGCACAAATCTTTTCTAAATTGGATCTCTGTGGAGCTTACAATCTCATCCGTAGCCCCCAAGGGGACGAATGGACGACAGCCTTTAATAAATAAGACGGGCACTTCGAGTACCTTGTAATGCCCTTTGGGTTATGTAATGCCCTGGCAGTCTTCCAGTCTTTTGCCAATGATATATTCCAGGACCTTTTGTACAAATTTGTTATTGTCTATCTGGATGACATCCAGATTTTTTTGCAAGATATTTCCTCTCACCGGTCTCATGTTATTGAGGTTCTCTCTCGTCTCCACAGCCATCAGCTTTACTGCAAACTAGAAAAATGCATCTTCAAGGTCAAGCAGGTCCCATTTCTTGGTTTTATTGCATCCAGTTCCTGATTACAGATGGATCAAGCAAGCATTTGCGTCGGCTCCAGTTCTCTCTCAACCGAATCAACTAGAACCTTTTTTCCTCGTGGAGGATGCCTCTGCTGTTGGAGTCGGAGCAGTTCTCTTCCAGAAATCCAGTTCGGGCACTCATCTTCCCTGTGGTTTCTTTTCCAAGAGATTTTCCAATCATGAGAAGAATTATGGAATTGGTGACAAAGAGCTTCTCGCTATCAAATTAGCACTGGAGGAGTGGCGACACCTCTTAGAAGGTTCCCTTCATCCTGTAACAGTTTTCACAGACCACAAGAACCTCTTTTACATTCACGAGGCTCAGTGTCTCAATCCTCGCCAGGCTCTGTGGGCATAATTTTTCTCGCTTCAACCTTTTTCTTACTTCCATCCAGGTTCCAAGAATGTTTGTGCGGATGCGCTCTCGTTCCTTTGACAATTCTGACCTCTGTACTCCTTCAGAACCCCAACCCATCTTGGACCGCACCAGTATTGTTGCTCTTACCAAGACCTCTGCCAAGACCCCACCTAGAGGATGCGCATGTTTGGAACATCAACTGCGATCGAAAGCATTACGATGGGCACACTCTTCTAAGTTATCTGGGCATGCTGCAGTCAAGAAGACCTACGCGTTCCTACGTCAACGTTTCTGGTGGCCTACGTTGCATTTAGATATTCGTATATATGTGGCCTCTTGTGCAACCTGTGCTCGAAGTAAAAACCCCAGGCTTGCTCCTTCTGGTCTCCTGCTTCCTCTTCCTATTACGGACTCCTCATGGCAAAGTATATCCATGGATTTTATCACGGATCTCCCTCCCAGTAATGGTTATACTACTATTTGGGTCTCGGTCGACAGATTTTCCAAAATGGCCCACTTTGTACCTTTAGTCGCACTTCCCATCGCATTCAGCTTGCTCTCAGTTTCATCAAGGAGATCTTCAGACTACATGGTTGCCCCCGTGTAATCATCTCAGACCGTGGGGTTCAATTTGTATCTCAGTTTTGTAGGTATTTTTGTAAAAGTGTGGGTTCCATTCTCAAATACTCTTCTGGTTATCATCCACAGACTAATGGACAGACCGAACATGTGAACCAAAACCTTGAGATGTTCTTACGATGTTTCTCCTTTGATAACCAAACAGACTGGTCGAGTCTGCTGCCCTGGGCAGAATTCTCCCACAACTTACACCTCCATGAGTACTCTGGCTCCTCCCCTTTTTAAATTGTCTATGGAACCCAACCCACCCTCCCAGATTTCTCTAATGTTTTTTCCTTTGTTCCTGCCGCTAATACCTTAGTATGGAACTTCTCTCATATCTGGTCGGAAACTAAAACCAAGCTCCTGGAATCATCCCAACACTATAAGCAGTCTGCTGACCGTCACCGGAGACTTCTGCCTATGTTTGAGGTTGGTGATAAAGTTTGGTTATCCACAGGTAATCTCAAGCTTCGAGTTCCTTCTCAAAAATTGACTCCTCACTATATTGGACCCTTTCCCATTACCCATATCATCAATTCTCTAACCAGCAGACTCCGTTTTTGTCCCTCTCCAAAGGTTCATGATGTGTTTCATGTGTCCCCCCTCAAACCACTAATTATCAGTAAATTCCACCAACTTCCTCCTGACCCTGCTCCTATCCGGACCTCTGTTGGTGAAGAAATCAAGGTTAGTTGTATTCTGGACTCTCGTGTTCTTCATGGACATCACCAGTTTATAGTTCATTGAAAAAGCTTTGGCCCAGAGGAGAGATCTTGGTTTAATAAAGAAGACCTCCACGGTCCACTTCTGCTGAAACAGTTTCTCAAAGAAAAGTCTACACTTTCTTCGAGACGGAGAAGGGGAGGGGGTACTGTCAGGCGCCGTCCCTGTATCATCGTCTCGATACAGGGATGGGCACCTGCTTCCGGCTTCCATGCCTCTGGTTGCCGAGCAACCATACACTTGCTCTCCAGCTCAGCCGACCAGGTCGACGCATGCTCACCCCGTAGCCTAGCAACGGGAAGCTACTGTGGGGCCCAGCGGCAGCTTTCCACGTCATCGCCACTGGTAATTAGGGCCTCCCTCTCCCTATATATATCTGACTCTGGCATCAAACAGGTGCCAGAGTATTGGGTCCCCCTGCTCCAGCGCCACTTGTGTGTTCTCCATATTCAGATTGGCTCTAGTGTATGACCTGGCTATCGTTCCTGACCTGTCTGTGCTCTCTCCTTTGGCTGATCTTGCTCTCAAGTGTTTGACCTTGATTGTTGACTACGTTTTCGGATTCTCCCTTGGTACCACTATTACCCAGGTGGTTTTGACCCAGATTGCCCGACACCTCTTCTATCTATGGTTCACTGATTACTCTCTCTGAGGACCACGACCTGCATGTCCCCGCAGCTAAGCCCAAACTCCCTTGCGGGGGTCCCTTGCGAAGATCTGGGGCACGTTAGACTCCGCACCTCACTGCTGAGTATCGCTAAAATCAGTAAGCAACTCCTCCAGTTCCCAGATACGTGACAAATAGGCATTTAACTCCAAATCCATTGGATAGATAAGAAGAAATGCTTAGCGTTTTTCTTAACTTCTTGCTTAAACTTAAGGAAGCTCGGGGTCATATTTAAGTCCAAAAAAGCTTTAGCAGCAGCGCTGAATAACAACACTAAAGAGTAATAAAAGCATTATTCCTTTAAAATACTCACAACTAAATATGCACAACATACATCTTAACATCTTCTCAGTTTTTTTTTTTCATTTTAATTAATATTATTGTCAAACATTAAAGAATGTACTATACTATTTTTTGTAAACAACCATGGTGGTTGCACAGTTGTAATAAATTGCAATGTGAAGTGGTTGATGTGTACTAATAGTTAGCCTATACCAGAGGTGGTCCACTGTTCAGAAACCAGGAGCCAAAAAATATCTATAGGTACTGCAAAGAGCCAACTTTCATGTGTGTGCATATACATATACCCAGTATAAACACACACATACATACCATACACACATACATTGAAAATATAACAATTTACAATAACTTGGTAAGAAAAAAAAAAAAACACACTGTCAAAAAGTTCAGAATAATCATAAAATAAGCACAAGTCTGCACTGCACAACTCTAACCTCGCTATGCCACTGTGTCCAGCGGAGGAGAGTTCAAAGGGTACCTATAGTCTCTTCACAGTAGCTCACATTGATTCTGTATCCACAATCCCTCCGACCTATTAACATGCCCCTCTGACCTATTTACATGATCAATAGATCACCCCACATGTAAATCAGCCTCCCCACATGCCATTAAATCTACCCACATGCCCCTAAAATGCATGTCAGATATTCCCACATGCCCATCAGACCTCTCCAATTGCCATCAACCTCCCCACATGTCCCTTATATGACCATCAGACCTCCCTGCATGCCATTATATCTCTCCACACAAATCATACCTCCCCATCTGCCACCAAATTTCACCACATACCCCTTAAATGCCCATCATTTCACCACATGTCAGATCTACCCAAGTTCCCCATACATGCCATCAGACCTCCCAACATACTCCATACATGTCAATCAAACCTCCCCATATGCCTACACACATTCCATCAGATCTTCCTAAAGGCCATCAAATTTCCTTCAGCCTCTTCACATGCTATCAGTTCTCACATGCCCTTTACTTGCATGCGCAGAGAAAGAGAAAGAGCACACTATACTCTGTCCTCCTCCTTTTCTGACTGGATTGTCTAACACTGTGATCTCCCTGCATTACTCATAAGAGCTCACAAGACGTGGCTGCTCATAGTCAAGCAGCTGAATGTTTTCCAGTCTGCCCCTGCTTGTGCCTAGACACCTATACTTTGTTAATGCTCCAGGCCAGGAGCCACATTTCAAAGCTCAAAGATCCACAGGTGGCCACTACTGGCCTATACCTTATTTGATATTTTTATAAAACGGCTAATACGCTACTATAAATGAAAGGCATAACAGCTTAATTTGTTAAAACTATATAGATAAGTTGTGCAAACATAAACCATGCATACTCTTCCATAACAGACGCATAGGAAACCCACACAAACATGGGAAGGATATTTAACTTCACAGAGACTGAGGATTCAAACTAATGTGGATTTTCTAACCACTAAGCCAACGTGCAGGTGGAAATAATATGTGCATGATATAGACTAGAACTGAAAGCTCAACAATACACAATTGCATGCAAGTGCTACTTGCAAGCTAAACGGTTACTGTGAAAAGTTAACAATTGCACACACCAGCAGCGCAAAATAAGCCACACTAAACTGTTTTAAAAAACAATGTTTTCTTTAAAAACCAAAAAGAATCTGCAGAACATACACCTGCATACACTTCTCTCATAATTATTTGTTTTTCAATTTTAACTAATGTCAACAATTATACAATGAAATATTTTAGCCCTAAATCCATGGTGGATGCACAGTTTTAATAATTTGCAATGTAGATCATTGATGAATAATATAGTAATGGTAATAATAATAATAGTTGGACTTTAATTTGTTTGTCAATTTTGGTCTTCTGCCTTTTTTCTTTTGGCCTTAGAAAATATTCATAGATAAAAGCAAAAAACACCTATTTGGTTTGATGCACTTTATTTGGAACAGCTGCTTGTCTCTGTTGTAGCTCCACACAAATTTCAACATGCAATATAGGCATATTATATTACACATAATGGGTCAGAAATCGAACTTTGAACAGGCTGTGATTTGTATATTTATTTATCCTTTTTTCTCCCTTTTCTTGCCTCTATTTCTTACACCAGTTATCCAGGCTTGGAGTCGAGTTTTGTGCCCACAGTAGAAACCTTTTAGTTTATCTCAAGCTTGCCAGACTTGTTTTGCCTGTGTGGTAAGTATTCAGTCATTACAATACAGATATGGAAGTTGCTCAATCAATTTATAGGTTCATAGGAGGTGCTTGAAATGGTGGGGTTATCCTAAAAGGAACAAACACAGAAATATCCCCAGGCACACTGCTATAAGCAGCAAGGGAGCTGAAATTTCTAATTGTACATAAAAATGCAAAGGTCTCAGTTGTACACATTTGAAATGTATGGAAAGCCACCAGACACTCCACAATACAGAAGTGTAAGTTGCTCAATCAGTTTATAGGTTCATAGCAGGTGCTTGAAAGGGTGGGGTTATCCTAAAAGGGGGATTTTTCTGTGTTTGTTCCTTTGGGATGTCAGATGCTGAGGTTGTCCGTTGCGATCGGCTTACTCCTCATGTCATCTTGGACACCCTGCGCATTGTGTAGAGTGACCTTGAGCCAATGCGCCACATCCAGACAGCAGTAACGCCTTTGACCAAACTGTTAGCAGTACTGCACTTCTGCGCCACTGGGTCATTCCAGACCACAGTGGGGGTCTTGACAGGTATGTCCCAGGCCACCTTCAGTTGTGTTCTGAAGGTTGTGCTCAGGGCTTTCTTGTTGCGGCTCTCGCAGTTTATACATCTGCCACTCGATGAGGAGTCCCGTGTGCGCATTAAGCATCAGTTTGCCACCATAGCCAGATTTCTGCATGTCATAGGGGCAGTAGATGGGACACATGTGGCCTTGGTCCACGAGTGGGGATGCTTCTCTGTATTTGAACAGGAAGCATTTTCCACTCGATAAATGTCCAGGTCTCCAGATTCGAGACCTGGTTGCCAAATGGGGTGGAAGTACCCATGACTCTTTTACGTTTAAGAAATCAGGGACATGGAGCAGATTGCAAAAGAGGCAAGGGGGTGTAAGGCCACATGGAGACATGTGACTTCTTTATAATTAGATTAATGTATTAACTCAATTTATTGCAAACCTTTTTTTGTCAATCATTAACTTCAAAGAGGCTGTACTATGAATGTGATCTTTGTACTCAGATTATGTTTAAACTAGAGCTGGTCACTGACCCCCGTGTTTTGGTTTTGGATCTGAATTACCTTCGTGTTTTGGTTTTGGTTTTTCCAAAACCACCCTTGGTTTTGTTTGGTTTTGCAATTTGTTTAAAAATCACTTTTATTTGGCTAAAATAACCTAATTTAGTGCTCCACCTGTTTCTTGGATAAGTGAGGTAATTCTAAAACTAATAAGTTAGGAAACAAACTCCTTAATTCTACACACAAACCTGATTGTCTTTCTCTCCATCTTAGCCTATTGGCAATGCAGCCATCGTCTTTGGTTGTATATTACACCCTACACTTATAGTTAAATATAAACAGAAGCAGCCTGCAAAGACAATTTTATAAATACAAATGGCCAAAGCAGATGTTCAGTTTGGGTGTATAATATTCCCCTAGATTAAAATTGAAATACATGAAGAAGCAGCCTGCATAGACTGAACAATAAAATATAAATAGACAAAGGGAGCTTGGTGACTGTCTGTATATCACCCCCTCCACATATAGTTAAATAGAAAAAAAGACAGCCAGTATAGACTGTACAATAAAAATAGAAATGGACAAAGGCAGTTTGGTGTCTGTCTGTGTATGACACCGTACCCCTATAGTGAAATTGACAAAACAGCAGCCTTTAAAGACTGCACGTGAAATAGAAATGCACTAAGTCTCTTTCCTGTTTGGGGGTAGATTACACCCTACACTTAGAGTGAAAGTTTTAAAAAGATGTTGTCATCATCATCTTCAGCATCATCCTCACCAGTGTGTACATCATCATCACAGAATTATCAATTCATCTTCGTTTGAATCCGCCATTAGAGAACTGTCAGTGCTTGGATGTCTTTGATGGTAAAGGCCTTCCTCGTGGAAGATGTAGTTCATTTTGATGAAAATCATCTTTTCCACATTTTTCGGAGGTAACCTCCTACGTTGATCACTGACAAGGTTCCCGGCTGTGCTGAATACTCTGAAAGAGTACACACTGGAGGGTGGGCAGCTTAGGTTTTGCAAAGCAATTTTGTACATGGGTTTCCAAACGGCCTGCTTTTCTTCCCAGTAAGGAAAGGGACCGTCTGACATTTCCATATCAATTAACTCTTGAAAATAATCCTCCACCATCCTTTGCATGTTAATACTCGGATTGGATGGAGTTATGGGCAAAGTCACACATTTTTTTGAAAAATCTTTCAAACCAGCCCAGATGTTAAACTGTTGTGGTCTGCCCCCTGCGTCATCCCTGTTTTGCTTTTGAAAGTTTAATTTTTTCCAAGGCCCAGTTCAGCGGACAACTTGCTGACCAATAGCTCCTTGCAAACCGGAAAAGAAAAGAAGAGAGAGAGAACAGGGGACAGGGGGGAGGGAAGGGAAAGGAAAGGAAAAAAATGTTAGTATGGTGAGAGGGGGAAGGAGAAAGGGCACCTGACTTGGCATCTAAATGTATTACAGGTACATACCATATATTGAACATCTTCTGACGCTATGTACATTAGTCTCCATTCTAATCAGGCCTTGGCTGTTCTGCACCATAGGAGGTGAGCCAAGGATCCCAAATCGCACGAAATTTATTGGGATGGTCATTGAGAATGCTTGTAATGTGTTCACAACTATAGGTCTGTCAAATTCTGTTGATAATTTCAGGCAGCGATGGGGATTCTGGGTGTTTCCAATTTGCTGCTATTGCGCATTTAGCTGTATTGAGTATATGGCCTATAAGCGCCATTGTATATTTGTTAACGTCCGGTATAGGCCTATGCAATAGTGAGTATGAGGGTCAGGGGGGGGGAGTTTTACTGAGGTGAATCTATCAATTAAATTGTGAATTTTCCGCCAGAATTCCACAAGTCTCGGACAGGACCACCAATTATGTTGGAATGAGCCTTCCTGCCCACATAGTCTCCAGCATTGACTGCGGAATTACTTTCTTTCATCTCCTCTTCAGTTACTCAAGCTGCTTTTCCAATTGTCGAATTAAGGGAATTACTTGGCTCAAACTAGCAGAGTCTGCACTCACTTCACACGTCACAACTTCAAATGGTTTCAGCACCTTGCACAGCACAGAAAGGATTCCCCACTGTGCAAGAGTGCAATACATTCCCCCTCCTTTCCCAATGTCATGGCTTGTGCAATACGCTTTGATGGCTTTGCGCTGTTCCTCCATCCTCTGAAGCATGTACAGGGTGGAATTCCACCTTGTTAACACCTCTTACTTAAATAGGTGGCAGAGCAAGTTAAATTGTTCTTGGAGCTGCTGCAATCTCCTACATGCTATGGCAGAATGCAGGCCACTAAAAGCATCTCCTGCACCTCACGGTTATTTCTTAGGAAGCTCTGCACCACCAAGTTTATTGTGTGAGCAAAACAGGGAATGTGATGGAATTCCCCCAGCTGTAATGCTCGCACTATATTGTTGGCGTTATCAGAAATGACATATCTCGGGGAGAGTCCAAGTGGTATAAGCCATGTATCAATGACATCCCTTAGTTTTCATAACAAATTATCAGCTGTATGCCTGTTAGTGAAGCTGGTGATACAAAGAATGGCCTGCCTGTGACAAATGTTACGTAGTGGTGTACATGCTGCTGCTGTTCTTGCTGGTGAATGCAAAAGACCAACCCAGTGGCCTGTCAGTCATATAGTCTTTGGTTTGCCCACTTCCACTTGTCCACATATCTGTGGTTAAGTGTACAGGGGGCAGAATGGCATTTTTGAGTGCAATCACTACATTTTTAACAAACTTTTTGATATAGTTGTTCAACAGCTTTACGGGAAAAATGGTGTCGCAATGGAATTTTGTAACACAGACACAAAACATCAATTAACTGTGAAAAACCAGCTGTGGATATTGGATGCAGATCTAACACTAACATAGTAGCCATGGCGTCTGTGATTCGCTTGGCGACTGGGTGACTGCTGTCATATTTACTTCCCCTAGCAAATGATTGTTTCACAGTTAAGTGCTGTAATGTAGGACTGCTCTTTTTCTTGGCCTTCTTATGGGAGGAAGATTCACCCCCAGCAGCAGCAGTGGGACCAACGCTTAAACCAGAGGTGGGCAAACCAGTCCTCAAGGGCCATCAACAGTTCATGTTTTTAGGATTTCTTTAATCATGCACAGCTGAGTTAATCTATTTGGCTGGGTCAGTAATTATCCCCCGTCCATCCCTGTCCCTCACCATGCCACCCCGCTCCTTTCCTATACCCATCCTCTCCCCCAGCCCCCTTCTCTCACCCATCTCTCGCTGCCCCACCCCTCCCTCTAACTCTA
The DNA here is from genome assembly GCF_038048845.1 of Mixophyes fleayi. Lineage (NCBI taxonomy): Eukaryota > Metazoa > Chordata > Amphibia > Anura > Limnodynastidae > Mixophyes > Mixophyes fleayi. The sequence continues at coordinate 857 of NW_027445883.1, read as the reverse complement.
TCAACCCTGACAATCTCATCCGCATCTCCCCTTTTCCCTCCCTCCCCATGTGCTCTCTGGAACTCCAGGTCCATCCGTAACAAACTGGCCTCCATCCATGACCTCTTCATCTCCAACTCTCTAAATCTTCTTGCCATCACTGAAACCTGGCTTACTTCTTCCGACACTGCCTCACCTGCCGCCCTCTGCTATGGGGGCCTCTCCTTCACCCACTCCACCAGACCGGATGAGCGCCCAGGAGGTGGAGTGGGTCTCCTCCTTTCCCCCAACTGCACTTTTCGGGTCATTCCCACTTTACCTTCCCTCTCCTTCTCTTCCTTTGAAGTACACTCCATCCGGCTCTTCTCCCCATCCACCTCCGTGTCTCAGTCATCTACCGTCCCCCAGGCCCCTCCTCCCTTTTCCTTGACAACTTCGCTTCATGGCTCCCCCACTACCTTTCCTCTGACCTTCCCTCCATCATACTTGGTGACTTTAATATTCCTATTGACAACTGTTCTGACCCCGTTACCATCAAACTTCTCGCCCTCTCCTCCTCCCTAGGCCTCACTCAGTGGACTTCTCCCCCCCCCCCCACTGTCTTGGTCACTCCCTTGACCTTGACTTCTCTCACCTCTGTGATCTATCTGACTTCTCCAACTCTCCCTTCCCACTCTCTGACCACCATCTCCTCTCCTTCACTCTGTCCTCCTCCCCTGCTCCTGCCTCGCCCAAAGCCACCCACACCAGGCGCAACCTTGACGCTATTGACCATACCTCCTTGTCCTCCTCTCTTGAAACTCTCCTATCACCCCTTCCCTCCCTGGTCTGTCCTGACCAGGCGTCCTCCCTCTACAATCTCTCCCTCTCTACTGCCC